>NC_056749.1:536875363-537115363 GCF_019279795.1 Protopterus annectens | reverse complement strand
GCCTTCCCTCTTCTGGAAGTGACCATAATCTGATGTTGGTGCTACAGTATATTCTCTTAGAGATTCTAGTTTGATGTTATTTAACTGGAGGTACATCTACTACATGTAATGTGGCTATTTTCTTTTACATTCTGGAGCTGAGTATTTCACATGGTAATTATGGGGTATGACTTTATGAACTGCATTACTGCTATTGTAAGACTTTTGTCTTGAAAGATTACATCATACATTTATCACAAAAGCATTCTTCCTGGTACAGCTGAGTGATATGAGCGTTTCTCTGCATGAGGAAGGTTTCTAAATAGTGTGCACTGAAAATATGATAGAGACCTATATATTTGCCAAAGTTATGAGCTAGCAAGTAATCTGGTAAGTATGCTTTCTGTACTGGCAATTTTCACACCTACAGCTATGGCAAAATCATACTTTGGGATAAACATAAATAAAAACAGAATGTAACTGTGGATGTGGGACCTGTAATGTCCATGCTGAAAAAGTGTGTTTTAAATTATTACCATTTGTCAAATTATGACCTTTTGTTATTTTCATTGAGAACCCCTTATTAATGTTAGGATTTCAATATTGTAATCTCTGCCTTAGAACTTAGCCCTTTCTTTGTCCCACTTCATGAATATAATAGCTCTTGTTACTTTCAAGTGTTCATAAAGCAACTTTTTACAACTCTGAAATGGTAATTGTGCACATCAGCTGTGAAATCATGCTTTTTAAAATGCATATGCATAATGTCACATCATAGTTTGAGAAATGAGACCATAAACAGGTATAATAAAAGTCACTCGTCTGTTAACTTTTGTCAGATCTATTACCCACGGTTCCTTTTTTTCTTAATGTACTTTCAGAAGGTTTACAGTGTTCAGTATTTTGTCCTCTACTAAGCAATATAGCCGCATCTTTAAAGCACTGTGTAAGTGTGGCAGGTACCAATTTTCAAATGTGGAAAAAAAGTCTTGTATTTCTTAAATTATTACTGCATGTAATGATTGCTAAACTGTATTTCTAAATTCAGTCTATGGTGCATCAGGCGATGGACTAGCATGTTTATTATGATGAATCTTTCAGATTTATGGCCCAGAATTATTCTTGCTGAAGATGTCCTCATTACAAGAAACATTAACTTTTTTTAATTGTATTCTATATCCAGAATATGCAGCCAAATGTTTATCTGGTCAGTCTTGGGCTGATCAACATAGTCTGAGTGTTAGGTTTCAAAAATGCAGGTCACATTTTTCTCATGATTCTTTCACTGAATCCATGTTGTCTGACGAGTTTAAAGATATCACAAGGGCTAATTCTCAATATACTGACAGTGCACGACTAGCTAACAGAAACTCACAAAGCTATATTTGTTGCTTTTTAAACATAATTAAAACAGTATTTGCTACTACATGGATTTTATTATAACATAATTATATATTTAGATATGCTACACTCTGTCCTCCTAAGGCACACCACTGTAAGCTATACTTTATATAGGTTCATAGGTAAATATTAGGCTAGCTGCCCTTGTGGGCCATTTTAAGCCTAGCCAACATCCCTTTCATGAGAACCAAACCCTGTATTTTTGTTTGTGAGGTTAACACCTTAACCATAACACCAACCTCTCAACCCCCTCAGAATCAGGAGAATTATTTGTACAAGACAGGATTAAGTATTTGCTTGGTACCATGATATTTGAAGATACTCATAGTTTCATTTATTGGAATATTTAAATAGTAAATGGGAGATGAGACAGTCTAGTGTAATAGCTTGGGGAGTCCTTATATTTCTGAATGAAGGCTACAAAATCGATTGTTTTAAAGTCACTCTGTTGGTGCAAGGTTTTTATAGTTATATTTCTTTTAACTTGAGTAGGTTAACTCCACAATAGTATGTTAAGAAATGTCTTTTTATGTCTTTTTATTAATACATCTGTGATATGTAAGGTGTCATGTTCATGTATTGTTCTTGTCACTTTAATTCCTGTACAAATCTGGTCTATTGAAATCTAAAAATGAAACAATGGAAAATCTAAAAATGAAAACAAAAGTTCTGATTAATAAAATTACATTTCTGTCACCTCTTACTGTCCTCCATTAGTTGCGTCTTGGTGTCTGTCCTCAGTCTCCATATTCATGACTAGATGAGGTGGGAACATACTGGAGGTTTAACCTCCAAACCCCACTGCACAGTGTGCAATGACTTCATTGTTTTTATGTGCACATGCTTTCTTATGCACTTCTTCCAATGCAAATAATATACCAACTTCCCGCATTATTCCTTACTGCTTGGGCTGGAGCACTCTTCTCCAAGAGAGGGAAGAAACGTACACCTTTGCATTGAGAAATGGAAGTTGGCATCATGTACTCAGTCGTGTCACTCTTCCAGTGCTCTGGCACCTGAGTTATTAACCAAACTTAATCACAAGAGGTACACATAGGGCGTTTATATTACCTCGTCGAAATTTTACTGCATCGAAGCAATAAATGTCGAACACAATTGATCGATGCAGTAAAATATCAAACGAGTATAAAAAAACAAAAAAGAACAAACAAAAAAAAAACGAAAGGGCGTAGGCAGGGGGGCAAGCCTCCCTGCACCCCCACACCCCCACTACTTAAATATACCAACTCTGAGACCAAACTACATTGAGGTAAATGGAAATCTCCCCCTACGGAGATTTTCGTTTACATGGCCGATATTCTTCGCTTTTGATATTGTCGGGGGTCAGATTCGATATTGTCAGCTTGCAACAATACAATATAGACCCTGCATAGTAGCTCTCCCTTTGCAATGTTAAACTAGTTACCATCTTGCAAATTCTGCATTACTGGAAACTGTACATAATCTTTGGCAGTATTTCATTTGCAAGTTTATCTTCCTGTTTCTGTAGTTTTAAATAATGAATCATTGCTCTTATAGTTTAATAATTTCTTCAGACTATCTTAGCTACAACCATTTGTTCAGCATTGGCAAAGACCTATTCATTTTTACATATCTTTCTTTCTTGAATAGGCACTGCTTACTGTTGTAGTTTGGATATCACTTTCTATAAAAACCCGGCTTTGTATTGTACAGTGTGTTTTTTATTCTTTAATTATACTAACATCTTGCTTAGTAGTGAGAAAAAATATGTATGTACGTTTGTGTGTGTGCATTTATGTGTGCGTATGTGTTTGCTTGTTTGCATGTGCGTCTGTGTATGTGTATCACTTAAAACTTAACATCTCCTTTATTCCATTTTAAAATTAAGCACCATTTTTGTCGCACATATACTGGATAACTACTACTTTTGCTTAGTTTGTAAGACAATACTTCAGCAAAAATATGCAAGCAAGTAACGTGGTTATCTGTCTTTTTGGACTAGTATCTCAACTTCTTTGAGAATATGAGAAAACTTTTGTTTTTAATGAAAGTAAGACATTTATATTTGGTAGTTGTAACAGCTTGTACATAGCTCTTGGCTTCTAACATTCACAGACCTTCTAGATTTAAATCACCTCACCTGGAAATGCAAAATGTGATCTCAGGGAGTTCCAGAAAAGCAGGTTATAAAACTATGAACACTGATTTGCATATATTTTGTTGACTAATTCTTGTTCCACTTTAGATGTGGCTGCACCCCAGTCACACTATAGATCACAGATATGCAGAGAAATATAGCATACGAGTGTGCCATTTACTACAAATCACCCTTAAGGCTGTAGCCCCTCATGCCTCAAATATTACACATTTAAAGAAATGGAACTTTTGTCATTCTCACTCACAAAACCACTCAGTATTGTATGGACAATGCTATATTCTGCAGGAGCCAGTGACACTTTTTAAGACATACATTTATAATAACATCATACCTCTCAACTGACCAGATTTTTGCCTGATATTTTTGATCAGTTCTTTATAAAATTTGTGATTTTCTGGCAAAAAAATGAGCATTTCAGTCATTAAATAATTACATACATTTGAGTTTCAGACTTCATATCCTTTAGAAAAATGCATGCTTACATGAATCCTATTACTTTAGCAACTTCCAAAGTTTATAAGAGCAATATTTAAAATCTGTCCCTATTTTTGGGCCCTTGTACACCCCCATTACTTTAGGCTTTGTCCAGACATCTTGTGCTAAGGGGTTGAGAGGTATGAATAACATACTGTGCCTTTAGTCCATTGGCAGCTAGTCTGACCATGTGTATACTTGCTACCCTCTTATGCACCGAGTCACACTTTTTTTTAAAAGAAAAATCAAGATGTACAGCATTCCTTGTTATTTCATGCTGATTCTGCCCAGACATGTCCTCTTAAACCAAGCATGAAGTACATATCTCCTCTCTTAGTTATCAGATATACAAGGAGGAATTCAGCAACATTTGCAATGCAGAGGAACAGTGCTAAACATAGATGTCACAGTGTGACATGGCCTGATGCTGCTTACATATGCAGTTGGACTGGCATAACACTGGCATTCTGAAGAAAGAGTTGTACAGTAAACAGATCAACTGAATTTCTGGCAGAAGTCACTACAGCAGTAGTGATGTAGCCATGCTATGTGACCAGTGTGACAAGAACAGTAAGACGGTGTGCCAGTGGCTATTCTTGTTCACACTTGCAAAAAAAAACACATTATAGCAGGAAGTCAGACAGTATGAGCATATCACAGACGACCAACACAGGGAGGCGCCAACTAAATTTGTTATATAAATGGAAAGGAAAGAGGGCGATAGTAAAGGCAGAGCAGGGGGAATAGGTTAGGAGGAAATGTAATTTTTTTTAGGACAAGTGCCTGTTTTGTATTATTTAAGAAGAAGGGTTGCTGGGTAAAGTAATGAGGAACCTGAGAGGGGAAGGAGAGAAGAAGCAGAGAAAACAGCAGGTGTAGACAAATAAGCATAAGAAGGGTGTTATGGACACAAAATGGTAGACTACAAACAGGGTATGGGGACTGACACATAAGGGGGAGGAGTACCATGATTGGGGACAAGGTTGGGTAAAGGTGGCCTGTCTCATTGACAAGGAGAGGTTCTAACCCAGATGTCAGTCACTTTCTTGATAAATTCCAGAGGTTTGGTGACTTCTTTGGATCCTGAGGATTTTTCCTGGAAATTAACTGAGCTAGGTAGAAGTATTTCCTTAAAATGATGGAAGCATGATGAACAAACGTGAGAAAGTTGTCCATATGAGTATCCAGGTCTCTTATGGGACAGGGGTGGGAATGGTCACAGCGCAGTAGGAGATAGCTATATGTCCACTACATGAAGAGAGGGGTGTAGTGCTGAGAGACATAGGTGTTTTTGCAGGCTCTATGCACACATAGCATGTGCATTACAAAAAAAAAAATAGTAAAGTCAACAAGATGTTTTAGAGCTAGATATTGCAGGTATTGATGTAGGTCATCATGTCATGTTGCTGGCCATATTTGCACAATACTACAGGTACATCACAGGGTCATTAATATGATACTGCATGCCAAGAGCAAGGCACAAGACATCTTTAGGGATAGTTCTACCACAAGAGGAGGCACGCCAAGGACAAAGGTGAAGAGCTCTTGGTAACTGTGTCTGGGTTAGGTAAGGGGGGCCTCACACCTGGTAGTGTTTTAGATGATGGAACCATCCTGGTGACAACTGCCTGAGTGTCTACAAGGCATGTACCAGGGTAGGAATGCAGGTACATTTCAAGCTGTATACTGACCTGCATATGAAGAATGGTTATTCAGCAGAATACCTATGTTTATCTTTTCTACTGGTACATCAGGGCTACAATTGCAACTTCAATAACCTGCAATGTCTGCTGCATGGTTATGGCCAGTCAGAGCACTGTAATGCATAGCATGAGTGTGCTAGTGCATGCACCAGTTTTATTATGTTTTATATTTATCATGTTCCATGACTATGAACAAGATGCTGGATCATTGCTAGTGCCACAGTGGATTGCACCTGCCCCTGCCTAGCATGCATTACTGTAATGTTTTTACATTGCAGCTTTTTATGTGCTACCATATTGTGTAACCAGATGCATACCAAGACTAAGTGACTGAAGTTCTCGTGTACATGTTGCAGTGCACCCCCAAAAGTATGATACAGTGGAAGCATCCCTTCAAGAGTTCATGTCTGTGAATAAACAGTGTTGTACTCCATCTCAGCCATGGTCTGGGGGTTTCAGATGGGGGAGGGTCATTATTCAAAGTTCCAAGACATATCCAACATTACCTTCAACAAACAACACCATTATATGTGGCCTACTGCCTACTTGAGTGTGAACTGGATATTCTGACCTATGCACCTGGCAGTGTGTGCACACATCAAGTAGAAGACCCTGAAGGGAAGTCACCCCACATAAATCAATGGTACAGGTCTCACATGGGGAAATCATGTTAACTGCCTGAGTGGTACACAGCTACTTAGTACATACCATCATATACAGTGCACACCACCTGGCAGTTGGAGTGGAAGACCTTCCAGCTGATGTATCAGATACCATGTGGACCAGGTTGGATGTTCATGGCAAAATGTGTGCAGTCAATGGCCCCAGAACCTCTGGGAAATAGGCCATTAGCATAAAATGACCAGATAGTGATGGTTGTCTTCTCTGCTGTCCATGGAAACCATATATGTTCTTCCATTTGCTGCAGCATCACATCAAGGAGCTGGTGTAGGATACACAAGGCTGTTGCCTGCAAAACTCTAAAGATGCCCCATGGTTAGATGCTGAAAGGTTCATAGTAAGGATGGTTAACGCTACACAAGTCTTCATGTCCACTGGAAAAGGCAGTCCAGGTATATTCCCTCATTCCATGTGTGGCTGGCACATGTCTACTTACTCCTGTATTTTTCAACATGTTTTTCATGCATATATGTATGTATGCATTTATTCGTGTGTGTGTGTGTGTGTGTATACATATAGACACACATGCGCACACACACACACACACACACACATATATATATATATATATATATATATATATATATATATATATATATATATATATGGATTCACTTTATAACCTCGAAATGCTGAAATATCGAATTTCAGTATCTCGAGACTATAAAACTGAATCCACAAAACACCGACAAACCAAAACCACATAACCGAAAACACCGCACACACTACACTAAACATACAACAAAACACCCACATCACAACATAAACAAAAAAACAACACACATACACAACTCACACACACATAAGCAGGGGGCAAGCCCCCCTGCACTTCCCATGTGGGCTGCCCACACAACCCCTACTTATATATACTAACTCCGAGATCGCACAAACACAACACAAAAGCTCACTCACACACGCACATTCTCCAATCCCTCACACACACTCTAACTCCCACTCAAAACCCTTACAAAACACTCACCTGACATAACACCTACATCCAAACACGGCACCACACATCAACAAAACACAAACCCGTACATTACATAGAGCAACTTCATAATCGCGAATTCAAAATATTTTCGACATACGTCAAATTCGCGATTATGAACGTTCGCTATTTTGAACATTCGACTTTATAGCTTCCAGATACTGAAATTCGACATTTCAGTATTTCGATGTTATAAAGTGAACCCATATATATATATATATATATATATATATATATATATATATATATATATATATATATATATATGGGTCCATTAATACTAACCATTTGTGAAAAAGTCATTACTAAAGCCTAAATGTGACTAGCTGCCACCCAAAATCTATCCTCAGAAATTTACCTAAGTCACAGTATATGAGGGTTAAGTGGATTTGCAATAATCCTAATTATCTAAAAAATGAGGTGAATATTTTGTACAAAAGATTTATTAAAAGCAGCTGTAGAGAACATGACCTGTTATCTTCTAAAGACATACAATTCATAGATGACAGATGATTTATTGAAACTCTATCAATCTAGGAGGCAACCACAGAAAGAAAAAACACACTCACTATGTTACTATATTTGGGAATAGTAGTTTTAAAATTCAAGAAGTTTGAACCAGTTTTGGTACGTGTTAAGAAATGACCTGTTTTTGGGGCTGTCTTAACTCCCACTCCGTAAGTTTATTTACACAAAGGGGAAACTATAGGACAGACTGTAGCTTGGTTCAAAAGGCCCGTGAAAGTTAATTTAACACCTTGAAACCTATCAAGTCTACATTAAGACTCTTTTTCCCAGTAGAAATTGTACAAATGGCATGCATATTTATAAAACCAAAAATTTTGCTTCGGTTAATATGTCAAAGGTTTCTGAAATTAAATTAGGCATTTAATAACTTGTAATAGTTCATGGATTATGTACATTGCGTTGTGCAACTGCAGTGCCTTTTATGTTGGGCAGGCTTCAAGACCTATGAAACCAAGAATTTTATTTCATCTTAGTGATATTAATTGTATTATGGAGTGTAACTCATAATTTAAACACCCCAAGAACCATCAGGGTACAATATTTTCATTTATTGGGTTTGATAATCTGGTACTTTATGACTTACATTATAGTGATTTAGTAGTGCATACAAGATAAAGAACATTTTTGGATGGCATCCTTGGTTGCTCTCTGCCCTCTGTGTCATAATAAAATGTTCTAACCATACCACTGAAGTGTATTCTATTTATTTATTGTCTTTTGTTTTCTGGAAAAGTCTGACTGTGCACAAGTCCCGTTTTCAGTGGAGGCCCTGGGAGCAAAGCTCCATATAAAATATATATTTACAATGAACAACAGTAAAAATTTTACTTTTTAAGCATTACTTTGCAGGTAGTATTGAGACAGATATTAAATACACATCACATAGTTTAGAAGTTATATTATTTTACATAAGTTAAAGACATGTTAACATGCAATTACTGGAAATACAAGAGGAATGATAATGCACATAGGTTGAGTATATATATATATATATATATATATATAAAAAAAATATATATATATATATATATATATATACTGACATAAATGAAGTAGGAGGGCACCAGAGCAGGGACAGAAAAATAGAGGAGCAGGAGGAGGAAGTGTTTAAGCAGAAATAATCAAGAAAACATAAGTAGAAAAAGCTCTGATAGTGTAGAGGTTTCGATAACATTAGATAGGTAAGATGAAGATGATGATGAGGTGGGTAAGGAGTGGGTATTAGTAGGAAATGATTACAGATATAGGTTAGTTGGAGGAGCAGTACTGGGGATGAAAGAGAAAGGTACAGGGATAAGAAAGGTGAAAGAGTCAGAGTGATTGATAGACAAATTGGCAATGGAAGAGAAACAGAAAGAAAGGTGAGTTTAGTCAGGATGGGAGCATGAGTGTAAATATTGTACCTTTAAGAATGGTGTTTTAGGTTGCATTTGAAACTTGGTAATGTAGTCTTGTTTCAAAGTGGGTGGGATGGAGTTCCAGTGCATAGCAATGTAAGATGAGTAAAGTCAGTCGCCTGCACTGTTATGAGACTTGGTCCTGGTCTAGAGATATTTGTTCTACAAGTGGAGATTCCTACAAAGGAAGTAGTGTTTGAGAATGTTTTGCAGTGATTCTACCTTGTTTATACATCAGACAGCAGTGTTGGTTTAATTTTGTTTCCTAGTAGTATAGTCTGTTTGGAGTTTGTACACAGGATGGCTCTAGATATATTTGGCTTCTTGCTATTTCGCTGTGTCACACATTAAATGGTTAAGTGCGTAAAGGCCTCACCTCTCATTAGATAATAGGTGATTGTTCTATGTTGAGTGCTATCCATTCTATCAGAATTATTTGGATTGCTGTGTACCTTTGTAGATGGCTGCTTTTCCATTCTTTCCAATCTTATAGCATTCGATATTTTTATCTTTCAGGGAAATATACTTTCAATTAAATATTTTTGGTGAGCAGTAGTTCAGTGAAATAAACCAAACCCATGCACACACACACACACACACACACACACACACACACACACACACTATCTATATATATATATATATATATATATATATATATATATATATATATATATATATATGCTTTAAAATTGCTAAACATATTTGAATCCTCCAAAACTGATAATATACTTGAATTCAGCTTACTGAAATGCTCATTGTTGCAGGCCACATCACATAAGGGTCTCTCAACCTCTAGCATAACTCTGTCTTTCAACTACTACCACACCACCCTGACTCTCATTACCCCCACAGCATTTCCATTATGATGTAAACCTGAAATATTATCATGAAAAACTGTAAAATGTTCATTTCTCATAATTGTTGATATATTTATTAATTGCTACTGTATAATGTTTGTTATATATTGTTACTTTCTGTTGTTTTTGATGTATACACCTTGCTCTCTCTGTGCTATACTTTTTTTGTGAATTATTTCACCTGGGCAGTAGCTGAAAATGGTCTGCCATGATCAGTGTACTACCCTGGTTAAAAAAAAACAGAATAAAAAAAGTATTTTTCTCTCTTGTCTTTCCGTATGTATAAGGTTACATTATGTTTTCTTGGAGGCAATTGGGAAAAGATAAAAAGATAATCCTATCTAGTCTGCCTTTTACATTTATTCTACTTTCTACTTTTCATGTATTCCTTTCTTTTCCACTTAACTCACAAAATCCCTAGCTAGCTGACTTTAGAGTTTTTTGCTCTCTGCTTGTCAGTACCTGAATATCTGCCTGAGAGTAACACAGCCTGCTCAGGTATTGTTCTGAAAGAAACTCTGCAAGGAATCTTCTGAGTTAATGGTTTGGAACTTCATGTCTGCCTAGGGCTTAACTTTGGACAGCACCATTCAAGACAGATGAATTTAGGAGAAGGCTGCCACGGTGGAATTATTTTGGGCCCCTCCTGTAAACATCCAACCCCTGCAACAGGTGCATGTTTTATCTTGGTTTTGAATAACAGTATTTGATTAGAAGAAGCCCATCTTTGGTATCCACTGGGCCTTATGCTACAGGCATTAGAACTGCTCAGGAGGTAAACCTTTCCCAGACTGCTTGGAACACTTCCTCTTCCCATCGTGTACCACACATGCCACACTCTTCAATTCAATTTTTACTATACTATACATCTGTTAAAATGTTAGTTTGGTGATATGGCTAAAAGTTAGCTTGTTTTGGTGTGTGTATGTATGTATGTATGTGTACCCGCATGTGTGTGTATATGTACTACATATTTATCTTTCACTCCTATTTTTTTCAGCCTTTAAATTACAAGATCATGTCTTAAAATAATCCTGCCAGAAAATGTTTTTATTTCTCTTTGTGCCACTGGGCCTAGACCCATTTTTTGCAACTTTGAAATCTTTATTTACAAATTTTGCCTGTGGCAGCACTATTCCATTCAATGACATACATATTTATTTATTTGTTTGTTTATTTATTATTTATTTATTTGACATTTCTTGACCGGGAAATTCCAATTGGGCCAGGAATCCATTTTCAGTGGAGGCCCGAGGAGAAAAGCTTCACAAAATAAAAACATTTGACAATAAATAAAGTAAAAAAGAAACACATTTGACAAAGTATAAGTACAATGGTCATTGCATTTACATGCGGGGGCATAGTTTACAACATTACAAGATGGCCCTACTGAACAAAAAGTCAGCTGAGTTTCAGTTTCTGAAAGAAGTATAGGCAGCCAAGAAATACAGAGATAAGTAGGTTTGTTCAGTTAGATTATCTAATTCTGTTGTTGGTAGGTTGATTGTATACATTATAAAGAGGGTTAGTTTGGTTATGATGGATGTCTACAGGGGTATTTAGGTAGACTGCAGGTAGGGCTTTGTAAGATGTGATTACTAGAAAAGTAAAAGTTAGATAGTGTTGTTTGTCCCTCTCTAACATAGATGACGAACAGGCAGGGTAGTTCGTTTAGATGCTTTATTACATAAAAACACATCAGGATGTATATCAGCATCATAAAATACAAATGAACTAATTAACAGACAGACCTTACAGACATAAATGCTTACATCTCAACAGCTTAATGCAAAATGGCAGTCAGGCTTGCATGTGCTCAGTATTTATACACTTCTACAAGCCCTCAGATAGCTTCTTAAAGGTACACACACACACACACACACACACACATTGATCTACAGCTTAGATGTACATTAGTATGACTAGAAGTTAATTAGAGGAGAGAAAGGGGTAGCTTAATTTTTGTGGTTAGGGCATATAGAATTAGACTAGGGGAGAAGGGGAAAAAAGGGGAAGGTAGGGGAAAGTAGGACTAAATGGAAAAGGGGAGAGGGGGCTGAGGAAGTATAGAAGAGGAAGGGGAAAGTATAGAAGAGTTTAGGGAGTGGAAGGTGTGGTGGGAAGGCAGCTGTGTCTTAGAGGAGGGGAGAGGGGAAAAAAGGGATGGTTGAGTAAAGTAGAACTAAATGGAAAAGGGAGGAAGTATAGAAGAGTTTAAGGAGTGGAAGGTAGGCTGGGTCAGAGGCTGGGTAGATTGGAGCAGGGTTTATAGTTTTTTTTTTTTTTGAGTGGGGCAGATGCTTGTATCTTGGAGGTTTTTTTAGTGTGAGTTTAAAATTTTTGTGGTTTGCTATTGCTCTGATTTCTTCTGGTAAGGCATTCCAGAGCTTAGCTATTGTGTAGTAGTATATACACTGTCCATCTTTTTTCTTTGGTCTATGTAAGGTTACTAATTATTTGCCTTCAGATCAGAGGGCTCTGGTAGGTAAGTAGGTTTTCAGGAGTGAGGTAAGTGATGGGCAAGTATCGGGTTGATATAGGACTTTGTGTGCCAAATTGAGTTGTTGGTAGTCTAGGAGGTGTGGGAGTTTAAGCCAGTTGAGGGTATTGAGAGCTGTGCAGTGGTGAGTATTATGGGGTGCATTTATAGCAAATTTAACAATCTTATTATAGCAGGATTCCAATTTGTTTTTTAGGGTAATATGAATGTTTGTCAGAATGGGAGCAGCGTAGAGGAGTGAGGGGAGCAGGTAGGTAAGTAGCCAGGGTGATTTTGTGTGGTTGAGTTCATGAAGTTTTTGTGCCGGTGTAGCATTCCTAGTTTGCAGTGCTTTTTTATTGCATTTTGAATATGCAGATCAAAGGAAAGCTTATTATCTATGGTTATTCCTAGTAGTTTGGCGTGGGAGACAACTTCTAGTTGAGTTTTGTTTAAAGAAAAAAACTTAAATTCAGTTGAGAGATTTTTGGGTGCGAAAAGGAGGAATTTATTTGGGCTTAGCAAGAGCTGTCTGTTTAGCCATGTCTCTATGGAAGTGAAAGTGGTTTGGGTTAGGTGCTGGAGGTGTTTTATGTTGTTGGAGGAGGAGATGATATTAGAATCATTGGCATATTGTATCAGGGAGCTTTTTTAGGAGGCGGAGTGAAGGTTAACAAAGGTGTTAAAGTGTAATGAGTCAAAAATGGACCCCTGAAGGGACTCCAGTGTTGTTAATTAGAAAGTTAGAGAGGGTTCCCTACCATTTTATGCATTGTTGTTTGCCTAGGTAACTGTTGAACCATAGTTGAGTAGAAGGGGAATGACCAAGGGTAGAAAGTTGTTGTAGTAGTTTTGGGTTAGAAACAGTGTCGAAGACCTTGGATAATTCAAGGAATATCACGTATGTTAGTAGTCCAGCATCCCTGGCTTTGTTGACTGTATCAGTAAAGTAGAGTAATGCAGTGGTTGTACGGTGTGAAGGTCTGAAGCCATGTTGGGTGGGGGTGAGTAGATGTTTTTTAGGGTGTGATTAAGCAGCTGTTTATGTATGCATTTTTCTAACGGTTTGGATAGGAAGATAATATAGCTATGGGGCAATAATTGGAAATGTTGTAACACTTACCACCTTTGTGTAGGGGGGATTATTATGGATTTTTTTCAGAGGGAGGGATATAGGATTCTGAGATGGATCGGTTGATGAGTAAACTGACAGGATAAATTATAGCATCGGCGGCTATTTTTAAGTACTCTGTTGGGAGGTTGTCAGCAGATGGAGAACAAGGTTTTAGTTTTTGGAGTAACCTACATACATCTTGTGTGGGTACAGGTTGAAGAGTAAAGAAGGGAAGATGTTGGTGAGCTGTGGATGTGACCTGTGGGTGATGGGAAGATGAGGAATGCTGCTATGTGGTAGTTTGGAAAGGGCTGGGGTTCTGCAGAGGGTGAGAATTTGAGGGTTGGTTGGAAGGATTGCGTAGACTGAGTATGCTGTCTATGAAATGTGTATTGAAAGCTTCTGCTATTTGGGGTATGATTTTACTGGAAGAAGGTGATGGGTGTTCTTTGGTCCCAGGAGTGAGGAGCTGAGAAATGGTATGTCAAAATTTTTTTTTGGGGGGGGGGGGGAGTTGTTTTTGTGGGACGTTAGCTGTTGGAAGAAATACAGCTTCTTATCTTTGTTTCTCATTCTTTTGTTTGGTTGCATAGCTGTCTATATTTGTGAAAGTTTTGGTCATTTTTGTTTTTTTTGCCATTCTAGCCAGACTTTGTCTCTTGTTACTAGAAGGTTTTAGGTGTTTTTGGTTAGCCAAGGAGTATGATTATTTTTTATTCTTTTGGAGCAGAGTGGGGCTAGGTTGTTAAGGATATCTAGGAATATTTTGTTGAAATGGCTGATGACTTCATGTAAGGGTAGAAATTTTAGTATGGACCAGTTTATTAATTATAGTATTGAGCTAAATTGATATTAGTCAAATTTAGACAAGTTGAGTGAGGTTTTATAGATGTGGTTTCTGGTGGTGTGGGTTATGGTTCTGTTAGTATAGGCGAGTAGGTGGTCACATAAGTTATTTGGTAGAGTTGATGTATTTGTAGGGATCAGAAACTAGGATCCAGTCAAGTGTGGTTCCTAGGTCCTTATTTTTTGGGATTCTAGTTGGAGCAAAGATGAGTTGAGTAAAACCATGTAACTTTATGCTATTGGTGATATTCTTGGAATTTAGTTCTTGCCAATTTATTTTGGTATTCCTGATGATGATGGTTTCATTGGATATGTTTTAGGAGATCCAGGATAGGATGTTTTCTAATATGGGGATGTTATTCCCTGGTTGAATATATAGGACTGTGATACATAGTTGTTTGATATTATTGATTTTTAAGGAGATTAATAGAATTTTGGCAGTAAACAAGGAAGGGATGGGTTTGGCATATGGAAGTAGGGTGAGAATGTTAGGATAGATTAGAGGTACACCTTCCCCTTTCTTGTGTGTTTGGTCTGCTTTAATTATGTGGTAGCCTGGGGGGAGTAGTTCGGTATCTTTTATATGTGGATTGAGAAATGTTTCAGTGAGTCCAAGTATGCCAGAGGAATGCTGGGTTAGCCATGCATGGAGTTATGTTGCAGATACTACATAAGATTAGAGTGATTTATAGTAGATTTTTAGGGGAAGAAGTTTTGGAAGAAGTTGAGTTAGTGAATGGACCTGGATTGGGATGGATGTTGCCACATTGGGTTAAATAGCAGATTGTTTTTGCATGGTGGTTAAGGAAGGGTGATTTATTTGAAAACTTCAGTTTTGTAATAGGTGGGGTGTAGTTTTATATGCGTCATGTAGAATATTGAATTTGGTGAATAATACTATGCTAGAATTGTATAGAGTGGGTGCTATATTGGAGTAGAAATTTGTTTTTATTTCTAGGGAGGCATTGGATGTGGAGGACTTTTATATTATGAGGAAGTTGTGTGGGTTTAATGCTGTGATACATGTAAAAAGACAGGGAGTTAGACAAATGAGGGGCAGTGTGGTAGAGTTACAGTGAGGCATGCTAGAGAATCTAAAGGGTGCTAGGGAAAGTAAAGAGTAAGTTATATGGTCAGGTGGGTGGATGAGTGTAGGGTGATGATGTGTGGGTTGAGGGTGTGTTAAGATTTGCTGGGTAAGAGATATATGGTAATATGGTGTGGTGGAGAGTAAATGGATGACCCTGATTAGACAGGGAGTATTGGTAAGGAGTGATTGATAGCAGGTGATACAGGGAGGGGAGTCTGGGTTGCTATAAAAGTAATTGATGTGGGGGTGGGTGAGAATGGGGGTAGGGTAAGGGAGCAGAGAGAGCCCAAGTGTAGCAAGGACAAACAGAGCAGGGCTTTACCCCAGTCAGAGCTGGTCACAAGAAAAACAATCAATAGTTGCAGAGCAGTCAAGACAAGTGGTTGAACCAGTAAGTTAAAAGAAGTGGAAAGAGACAGGAAGAACCAGAGTTTATGAATTAAGAGGAAAAGAAAAAGGGAAGAACCAAAAGAGATGGTGAAGATATCAAGAAAAATAGGGGGTTAGCTAAGATGAGTAGGTAGGCAAAAGGTTAGGTTAGGCGGTGTAATTAAAAGGGTGCTAGAATAGGGCTAAGAAGAATCCAAAAAGAAAGGTAGCAGCAGTATACAGACCACAAGAAACATGGTAGGAAGGTCAGGGTTTAAAGGAAATGAAGAGAAGGTCTGAAATAAGTGGACAGTGGAGTGGGTGGCAGTGGATCTGTTAAATCAAGGCTGGGTAAGGTGGTAGAGTTTACTTAATATATACACTTAATAGTCAAGCTAGCTGCAGGTCTAGGCAGGAAGGAGAGCAGAGAGTATGGGTGGTGGGTATTGGCATGTTCTGGTGGTGAACCGGTAGCTGTTTGCAGATTACAAAGTTTACAGTTAGGAGATTAAAAAAAAAACATATGTTATTTACTGAGGCAGGTGGGCTGGTAAACCCTAAAAGTCCAGAGGCTGGTAGTATATGGAGCAGTTTCCAGGATCTTAGAAATGAGGCACAACACTGTGGAGGGGGTATTTGCCAAGGCTATATGCAAGAAGCTTATACCTTCTGGTCTGTTTCACTTTAATTGTACAACCAAGAAATAAAATTCCCAAAACAGCAAGGCTACACCACCAGAGATGTTAGAGAGGGAGGTCAATAAGGTTCAAAGGATAATTTGTTTAATTTGTTATAGTTCACCTTTCACTTTTAAAAAACAAATAAGTGAAACGATAGCAGATACTTCCCTCTTAGTTCAGTGCAGTCCACTACCACAAGTACTTTCAAGTTGTCAGTGGTACATTTGAACCGCTCAAGACCAGAAAAATTAAAACAAGGATGGCATAAACCCCACGGTAGCAGCCTGCTACCGTGGGGTTTATGCCATCCTTGTTTTAATTTTTCCAGTCTCGAGCGGTTCAAATGCACCACTGACAACTTGAAAGTACTGGTGGTAGTGGACTGCAGGCATGCTACCGTGGGGTTTATGCCATCCTTGTTTTCATTTTTCCGGTCTCGAGTGGTTCAAATGCACCACTGACAACTTGAAAGTACTGGTGGTAGTGGACTGCAGGCATGCTACCGTGGGGTTTATGCCATCCTTGTTTTAATTTTTCTGGTCTCGAGCTTTTCAAATGCACTACTGACAACTTGAAAGTACTGGTGGTAGTGGACTGCACTGGACTAAGAGGGAAGTATCTGCTATCTTTTTGCTTATTTGTTTTTTGCAACCTTTCACTTTTACACCAGTTTTCCTGTTTGTGACACCGAGGCAAGATATGACATCATAAAAATGGCTATTTACAATTTCTTTAAAATTTCACTTCATAGTTTCATATGTTTTACATTTCTGCCTTTCTTTGCAGAGTTGCTGTCCTAGGCAGTAACAAAATAACAGTCATCACTGGTGATATACCTGCTGAGTGGAGCTTGGAGCATACAAGGGCCTGGTTGCTCATCTGCCATACTGACTTGATGTCCTCAGTTAAAAACTGAGGTTACATGTTCCCTGTCCCTAATATGCAGCACTGGTGTGACAATGTAGCTATAATGTTATTAAAAATCCATTTTATAATTCCTTATCCAAAATGTCTTTTATTTTAGTCCCATGAGCAATTTATACTCAGTTTCAAGTCTGTGAATCCTGATTAGCTGACAGACACTTGACAGTTTTGTATCTAGATCACCACTACTTATCTTCTGAGAAAGTAACCAAGCTGTTAAAGTAAGGCGTGTGATAGTTTGGACTGAAATAGCTTAAAATAAATATAGTGCATTTTGTGATTACTTAATTTTTGGGGAAACCCGAGATTCAATAATGCCTACACTAAATGTACACTAACCATACACTATTCTGAGTGAACAGGCAACACAGACATAACACACACCTTCTTTCTCCTAATTTTAGTTTTCCTACTGATAATCTTACAACTTTAAATATTGACAGGGATTCATAAAGGCTACCACAAAGTGTAGGCTACATGTAAATGTAGTGTAATCTTTCGGAGTGACTACAAAGCACAAAGTTGTGATAAAAATGTTCTTGAATACACATAGTGTACACTTAGTTTACACTTAGTGTAGGCTTTATTGAATCTGGCCCACACTTTATCACATCCTGCTTTAGTGAGTTATTGAACTTCAAAATAAGAAAGTCACTGGTTTCCTCTAGTAAGTGTTTCAGTATTTTAGAACTGGGATTTTGCACCTTGACTGCCATGTTTCTGGTTTGTGAAACTCTGAGAAGAAGGTGAGTTTTAATTTTGTTTTCTACCTTTTCCATCTTCTCTAAGCTTGTGTGACGTTGGAGTAGGTATGTATGAATCTTGGGGATTTGGGGGCTTGCCTCCCATCAGGGGTGCAAGTGGGGGAGCTGTCATCCTGCAAAAAGGAATTGTTTGTGTATGTTGTAAGGCATTGGGATTTTTGGTGATTTGAGAGTTTGTCTTAAGGGAATTTAGGCTTTTTAGGTTTGATCAGTAGTGCATGAGCTGGAACAGCATAAGATTAATAATTGTAAACTCCTTAATTTGCTGGGTAGAGTTTACTGAAACAGTGTGTGTGGAATTATTTTTCAAAACTATTTAGTTAGTTGGTGCCTGGTTTGCATTTTCTTGTGTACAGTTGATTTATTTTTAATAGTACGATCATGCTGATAGAGGTGAAGCTCTCTCCCAAGTCGTATGAGATTTGCTAGTGATCTTTGTTAATTTTATAAATTCCCAAGGCAGACTGCACAGAAAAATACCTTAAGTGCATGTTTTTATTTATACAAATTCTTCACAAAATAAATAATGAGATGCTGTGTAGTGTATACATGTAAAGAAAAGAAATGAATGCCACATATGCAAAAGATAATGACCAAGTACTGTTAAATCTAATGTTAATTTTAGGCAGTCTGTTACATACACCTTTTAAAATAAAGAGAACTTTTTATGTGCTGGGTGCCAGACTGTGTGTATAGCGAGAGAACACATGTATTTTATTTTATGGATATTGAATTGGTAACATGTCTTTGTGGTATTGAATATTGACAATTACCAGAGTCCTATAGGGTGCATAAATAACAGCTGCATAATGACACATACATTTGTGATTGAGACAAGGTATTAGGCCTTAAGAAAGAAAAGTGTGCAAGTGCCATGAACATTGCTATTCATGCTTTCCTGTCAGTAATGTAGGGTTGCAAGGATGCCTGAGCCACAGTAAGAGAACATGCATGGTTGAGGCACGGTGGGAATTCTACTTTTGGGAGTAGGTACAGAACGAGGATGGACTCGAAAGGCCTTCCCAGCATTTGTGTATGTTCTTACTTAAACAGTGATAATATCTGAGTGCTCATTTCCTCCAGCAGCTTTCAAGAAATGAGCCCTTCAAAATATTTTATATTTACTACTGTGTATGTCTAAGTTTGCCCTTATTTTCCTAGCCTGCCAAAACATATACTGGTGCATTTAAGGTGGAGGCTACTGAAATATTGAAAATTAAGCCTTAGAGTAAGGTATAAAATGAAACTTTATCATACATCCATGGATTATAGAGTTTTCCTGATGTATACCATAGGACACAGATCCTTGTTGCTTGGTGTGACTTTCACAGTTGAGCAGAGCTGAAGTGTCTTTAGAAGGCCCTTTCATGGTTGGCTGTGGGACCCCTTTAGAAGGCCCTTTCATAGTTGGCTGTGGGACCCGGTAAGGTCTAGCTTTCCTGTTATGCAAGACCATGCTTTTGGTTTTGAAGCTGCTTTGCTTAATGAACAGTAAACGACTGTCCCTGTTTTATGTGAAGTGCATTTGCTCAGGTTCTGTTAAAGCCATGTCATTTATTATTCTCATTTCTTTTGGTATATTTTGTTCTTTTGTTGAAAGAATATATATGTTTGCATTTGTCGAAGCTGAATAAAAACCATGTCTCTCTGTCTGTGTCGCTCTTTAAGGGTCTCTAAGCTTTATATGACCTGTCATGCCAAATAGATACCCAATTGCATTTAAATAAATGTTAGACATCCAACATGGGAGCAATACAGTTCATCACAATGACATCTGGTGAAACACGTTTCACAAAATCTGTTTTTGTTGAATCAGTTTTCTGTCTGAAATGTCTCTTCAACAAAATAAAACTACCCAAAGCTGTGCAAGTATAAAGCTCTCACCTCCCAACCAGCATGGAAGGATCAGTGAGGTTCCTTCACTTAGATGTCTGTTAAACTATAGCCTGGTGAAACCTATTCAGTAAATTGCTTTTTCACCAAAATGTCCTTTGTTCATCTGTAGTGAATTAATTCAGGCCCAGCATACCCTTCCACACTGAATTTATCATGCAACTAAAACAGAGAGCCTCAGAGAAAAAAAATATTGAACAGATCTGGCAGCATAGCTTACTTACTGTGTGACAGCAGACAGTACAGGCTACATCTAAAAAAATAAAAAGGGAAAGTGTCTTGCGTAAAGGGGTAATTGACACTTTTTAATAGAGGAGTCAATGACCTTTTGAAATGTCCATCACTCTAACTTTCATGATACACACAACAGAGTTTGCAGTTATTGCTGAAGTGCCAGGAAGAATTACTACCTTAACTCTGTAAAGCTCCATGTGTAAAAAAAGTTTTGCTCACTTTCCTCTATGTATTAGCATGGTGGTTATACTTGTGAAATCAGAAAGCACCACTGTCTGTGAATCATTTCCAGTGCACAGTGCTGCCTACCCACATCACTACAAGCCATACTCATCACCGTGAGTATAAAGCATGTGATCTTTCTGCTCTTGCATATGTGATGTGTGACTGCAGCACCACAGACGCACAAATCACAAACGTACATCCTCGCACACTGGGTCTACTATATATTTAGCAGTGAGTGGACCAAAGGAGTAGCCATGACTGCCTCAGTGAGTGGAAATGTGAGGATCCTGTGTGGAGTGCCAGGGAGAGCAAGAATATTTCCCATTCTTTCTGCACAGAGTCTTCAAGAACCACCTTTTGGTTCCACATGATGGCTCTACGAAGAAGGTTAACACTGATATTGTGAATCAGTACTGTCTTCTGTATGACAAAGTGAGGTGACACTGTCCCATAACAGTGGGAAGCAGAGATGTACTGTAAGCATTTCTTTTTTAGTACTATACTACTGTCTTGTGTTATGTATAATATTGTATATGTCGGATTAACAGTATTTGGTTTGTTTTGCACCTGCAAGGTTAAGGTAGCAACACCTGAATATGTTTGGGTGCAGCAGTGTGTGGAAGCACCTCACCCTACACCATGGTGTATATGATTTCTGTGCCAGTCCACAGTCTGTGGTTATGTTTGTGGCACATATGTGTATTGGATATTTTTTCCCATTGTGTCATTCTTCCATAGGTCCAGTTGTGAAAGAGGAGGAGAGGTCAACTTGGTCTTGGCTGGCCACTACCTCTGGTGCTGATTCACTAGTGGCCACCAGTTTTGCCTCTCTGAAGGTAATCTGGAGAGATCACTGGTGTTCTCTTTGCCTTTTA
Source organism: Protopterus annectens (assembly GCF_019279795.1). NCBI lineage: Eukaryota > Metazoa > Chordata > Ceratodontiformes > Protopteridae > Protopterus > Protopterus annectens. Next base: position 537,093,719 of record NC_056749.1, on the reverse strand, counting down.
TGGGGGTGTGAAGGTTTGTCTCCTTTAGGTGGACTAGAGTGGTCTCCAGTGGTCTGCTAGTGACAGATGTGGAGGCAGGTCACTGTCAAAGTGCACCAGCAATTACATAACTGCTTTTGCAAGGTGGAGCATATTTTAGCATGACTGATTGAGTTGCATAACCAGTAAATCTCATCCACCTGTCCTCCAGAGAGGTAACTGGCCCATGACATCAGCCAGTCAGATGAGTGATCTCTGGCTTTGTTGCCATCTGGACTAGCCTGATACCCAGTCATGCCAGGAACCAACATACTCACCTTCCTAATGTGGTCCCTCATGTATGTGTCATTTCTCATTCATTGTTCATTGTCTACCTCTTGCCATCACCAATTATCTACCTGTATGCATGTGTCCAATTACTGTTCTCCTCACCTTTTGTTTGTATGCTGCTCCTTTCTGTCTGTCTGTGTCTGTTATCCATGTTGAGTTGTCTGTCCCCTGCCCTTCTCCCTCTGTCTCACTGACAGCCATCACTTAGTATCTTCTTCATCTACCCTTCTTTTGTGGAAAATACAAGAAGGGCTCTTTTCCCCCAAAAAAGATCTCCCCTGTCATGCCTTAAGGTTATGCATTTGTGCTTACTTCTGCTTGCTATTCTTTACTTTCCATCTTTCCTATCTATCCCATTTCATCCCACATCTATATGCTGAACATGGTTGCCACTGAGCTGACCGCACCCACAGCAGTCTTTCAATTGGATGCTGTACTCTGCTATGCTGCCCTTCTTATGGTGGATAGTCACTAGCTGCAGCTATATGTCATTGCTTTGAACTGAGGCGTGTGCATTGATATGGCCATGCTAACCCACATTAGCTGTGACATCCATCCTGTGTGTGCTGCTCCTGCTGGATGTCAGCATAGATAGTCCTGATCATCCTGTTACTGATACATCTGTGTTTTCATCTGAGAGCCTTTGCTCAGTATAAAGATGTTATCCCCTACCCACTACATCTCTGATTAGCACTCCGGCACTTCGGACAACAATCTCCCTGAATAGCCTGCACACTGCTTGCTTATGAATTCCAACCACCATGGACTATAGTTCAGATTTTTTTCAATGATAAATGTTTATTTATTTTTTTTTTCAATAGTGGAATTTCTTAGACCAAATATAAGTTTTAAAACTTTGGAATCTTAAAAGTTGCACAAAAACACAGTCAGCAGCTCCATATTACCATTTGATTGGTAAGCTAAAACCACCACCATAACAGGTGCAAGCATGCAAAATCTGAAGGTAATGCTACTCAATGCTAGAAGTCTAAACCTCAAAAAAGGCACTCTCTCGAGGCACTCCTAAAAATGGAGAACATCGATATCTGTGCAGGAACTGAGACCTGGATCAAGGCTCCAGAGAGCACCCCTGCAATACCAGGCTACAACTCTTACCACACTTTTCAGCCACCAAACCAGGACCGAAACACTAAAGGTGGAGGAGTGTCAATATTCACCAAGGATATTCACACCACCAGGCTAGTTGCCCAACACAATGCGTCTGAAATTCTCCAGGTGCAACTACCACTAGGTAAGACTGCAATCCAAATTGCAGCTTGCTACAGATCCCCCACCATACCCCAAGATTCTCACTACACCTTTCTAAACATACTGGAAAATATTAAGATAGAACTAAACACCCTAATACTAGGTGATTTTAACTACCCTGCCATTAACTGGGAAAACTACTCATGTACCAACACCTTTGCCCAACGGTTCTTGGAATTCATAAATTCCAATGCCCTGGATCAACTAATCCATAGTCCCACCAGGGGTTCCAATATCCTAGACCTGGTCATTACCAACATGGGAAATCGATGCTCCACACCTATGGTCACCCCCCTCATTAGTCAGGTCTGACCATAAGCTCATCACCCTTAACATCCACATCCCACCCCCACCCCCCAGTAAGGAAACCTCCATAAAAACTTCTCCAAAGCCAACTTCATGCTACTCAAGTCAGAAGTGACAAACTTCATGACACCCATGCAGACGGGAACTGAAAGTTCAACTGCTGAATCCTACACTAAGGCACTGTACGAGCACATCCACTCATGCATGAATCGTGCCATCCCAAAAAGAACCAAGATGCTCTCATCCAAAAAAAGGAAGCCAATCTGGTGGTCCCCTGCCATAAACAAACTTTACAACAAAAGGAAGAAACTGTTGCAGAAAAGAGGAAAATCCCAGGATGCAAAAAACTCCCTTACCAGCCTCAGTAAGAAACTGAGATCCCTCATAAAATCATCCAAAGCTAGTTACGAAAATAAAATTGCCAAAGATTCCAAAGACAACCACAAGGCATTCTATAACTATGTCAAGAATCTAAATGGCAATGCTCAGATCTGCTCTGAGCTAAAACAGAATGGCATTAAATATACTGATCCCAAGGATACTGCCAATATCCTGGCAGATTGATTCAGTGCCAACTCCACCCCCCTCTCACCCCCTAAATGGCCCATCTCAATACCGGAGGATTGCCAAATTCTGGTAATAACGGCCACACAGGTAAAAAATGCACTCTCCAAAGCTAAGAATACAGCATCCATGGGACCAGATGACATCCTGGGCTGTGTACTACATGAACTACAATATGAACTGGCACCTCACCTAAGTGTCATGTTTAATCATAGCCTCACCTCAGGTTTCGTGCCCACTGAGTGCAGAGCTACAGTTATCCCACTCCACAAGGGGGGATCCACCTTGGATCTCGGAAACTACTGTCCCATCTGTCTGACAAGCCTTATCTGCAAGGCCATGGAGTGTATTATCATGGAACTTATAAACAAAGACATTGGCAACCTTCAAACACTGGACCCCACCCAGTTTGGGTTTGTGAAGGGCCGATCTTGTCTCCTGAACCTGATTGACTTCTTCGAATCAGTCTCCAGAGCCATGGACAAGGGTAGGGTGGTCCACACAGCCTATCTAGACCTTGCCAAGGCCTTTGACACCATCCCCCACTCTGGAATCATAGATAAACTTAATAAGCTGGGCATTAATCCCTACATCACCCAATGGGTTGCTAACTGGCTTACTGATAGAACCCACACTGTAAAAGTAGCCGACTCAAAATCCAGCTCCAGACAAGTGACAAGTGGAGTACCTCAGGGTTCAGTCCTGGGACTGCTCTTGTTTGGCATCTACTTCTCTGAAGTACAGGCCAACACTAAGGGACTCTGGCTAACAAAGTTTGCAGATGACTGCAAACTGGGAGCCATTATTGAATCCCCAAATGATGTGGATACTCTACAAAAGGGCCTTTCAGAAACAGATGCTTGGTGCCAGAGCCATGGGCTCAAGCTCAATGCCAAGAAATGTATAGTTATCCCCTTTGGGAAAAAAACATGTATCTGTGAATTACCATATAGGGGGCAGTACACTAAACACCGAAAGTGTGATAAGAGACTTATGGACACAGGTGGACAGTGGTCTCACCCTTGATAACCACATTGCCACAACAGTCATGAAATCCTTCTATGTGGCACACCTCATCACTAAGGGCTTTTCATCCAGAAAAAAGGAGGTCATTGTCCCACTGTACTCATCCCTCATTAGACCCATTATAGAATACAACGCCCCGTTTGGTATGTACCTCTCAAGACATCTGCAACAACTGGAAAGGCCGCAGAAATATCTCACTAAAAGAATCACAGGCCTAAAGCAGATGCCCTACGCTGACCGCCTTAAAAAACTACAGCTATACTCTGTCGCATATTGTCTACTCAGAGGCGATCTCTGCTTAACATACAAGGCCATGTCAATCCCAGAGCTGTTGGACATGCTACACTTAAAGAAACCCCAATCCCTCAGAGCCACACGCTCCAGGGATCTAAACCTTGTCATCACAATAAACAAAACATGCTGGAGGGATAGGTTCCTGACCCAGAGACTCCTCAGACTCTGGAATAGATTGCCCATACATGTCAAGCAGAGTGCCTCTTTGGCCTTCTTCGAAAGGAACCTTGATGATTGGATGGGAGAAAGGAAATTCACCCCAGGGATCACGTCAGTCGCCCTGCTAGACAGACATCCAGGGAGGTAAATAGTGTGGGAAGAAATAGCCAGGGAATTGTTATGGCTAGGCTTGTATAGGCCCTAGGGCTGATAGCCTAGTACCAACCTATGAACCTATGAACCTAAGTTAAGTCTCTTTTTTCTATCAGTAATATAGTTTACCAATTACTGCACCCAATAAACCACAAAGAAATGTCATCCTTCTCAGACAGGACCACATCATGTTACCTTATCAACTGTTCTCTCTTTTACTTCAGACATATGCCCAACAGGAAAGTAAGAGAAATAGAAAAAAGTAGAAGAGAAAACCCAAATCTATATTCTACATTCAGCCTTTCTACATATGTCAGAATCTGAAATTACCCAGCGCCTTACTCACGTATTAAACTTATTTCTGATTACAGGCAAGGTAATCAGTGGTTTAAACAGATAATAATAAGCCTCTACTGAAAGTCTCTTCACCAGTCGCCACAACATAACTACTATGCCTTCTCAGTTACACTCCTGCACACAAAAAATTTGAGAAGATAGCTCACAGATTATAGAATGTGTAAACAAATGTAGTCTTTTAACCAACTTCCAACATGGTTTCAAAGAAAGACATAACTTCCTTACTGCTATTCATACAGTCACTGAAAAAAATTACACAAAAATGGAAAAAGATACCTCATTGGAAGCATCTTCATAGATCTAAAGATGGCCTTTGAAAATGTTAAGCAAAAATTTCCTTCTGCAAAAACAACAACTAGGATTCGTCAACAATTTTCTTAACTGGATAGTTACCAGTATACAAAATGGAACCCGCTTATTCACTCAAGGTACATTTACGACAGATGTTCCTCGAGGATTGGTGGAATTAATTATATTACTGCAACCATATCATGCAGAAAAATTATATCCAGCTGACCTCTAATTACATAAATCTCGACAGGTTTCCACTGATATTGAAAGCCAGTTACAAACTGATTTTAATGTCATCTGTAAGTACTTAATAAGAAACAATCTAACACAAAATATCTTCAAAACTGTGACTGTGATGTTTGGAATACTTTAATAATTGAATAATAACAACATATTAAATAAAACTGACCTTTGTAAAAACAAAATCCCAGAAGTCCAATTCTGTAGGTACTTGGGCCTCATGATGAACCCATCCTTAACATTTACACTACATACAAAAGTAATCACAAACAAAGCAAATACACAACTTAAGGCATACTGGTCCATCTCAAATCAATATACAAGTGAGTGAAAGAGAGCCCTAGCTTTAACATACCGGTACCCCATATAGAAGGTAGGAATATGGTCATTAGCAGCATAGTCACTGTTCCATCTTTGCAGTTATACTGGCTATGCTAACTGTAACAAGGCAAACTTAGGATAATTTTGCAAAATCATCTTTATTAAAGCCTTATTGAAGATATCAACATGTGAAATCATCTCTGGGTACATAATTGGCCAGTAGCTTGTACCCTAATTAAACAACTTTTATCTCATAACGAGAAAACACAAACGGACTCAGGTAAGGCTCCAGGCTCTAGAATAAAAAGTCTTTTAATAAATTCAGTCTGACACAAGTGCTTTCACAAGTAGCTTCTTCAGATGTATATAAAACACTAAGTACATCAAGGTAATATAGTCCTAGAAAAGGTCACATGATATATTGCTCTTCATTTGACTAATCACATTACTTAGGATGAAAACTAAACTCATCAAAAATCTAGAAATATATTAACATCAAACTAGAAATAAAACATCCACCTAAAAACAAACACACACACACACAGATATATATATATATATATATATATATATATATATATATATATATATATATATATATATACATATAGATGTATTCATAAATGTAAAAAACTTTTTATCTATTAAAACATAAAATTTTATTTGCGTAGAGATCTTGATCTAAGCTTTGGTTGGTCTGAGGGGGACATGCTCATTCAGACCATGTTCTGCAGCCCCCCTCAGTCTTACAATCCAAGTAGCTTCAAGATCCTCTGTGTTATTGCATATGTCTCCTCCCCTCATCTGTGTATTTATCTGTCCTATTACCAAAACCTTAAAAGTGTGTTCCAGACCAGTGCCCATAATATGCTTGGTTAAGGCATTTATTTTACTTTTCTTATTAATATGATATACATGTACTCTAATCCTCTCTTTCAAAGTCCTATCTGTCTTCCCAACATAACATTTGTGACATTCTAAGCAGTGAGCCAAGTAAACAATATTTTTACTCTCACAATTAGCACTAGTCCTAAACCTATACATTTTCAATTGGTCAGGATGAAAAAACTCAGAACTTGTATCTACATATATACAATAGGGACATTTGCCACATGGTCTCGTTCCTGTCTCTACTGGTACATTACTAGAATTTTTAGGGTAACATAAACGCCTTTTTAATGACTTTTTATTTCTAAAAATAAACTTTGGTTGTGGGTCAGTATACTTAGCTTACTTAGCTACCTCCTTATCTGTGGTCAATATGTCCCAATGTCTACCTATAATATCCATATATTCTGAAACATTACTAGTATTAGAAAGTTGTACTCTCACATTACTACATCTATCTCTTTTTATACTATTATTCCTACTACGTCATTCTGAAAAATAAGCTTTAGCTACTGTATTTCTCATTCCTTTTATCTCGAGTATGTTGTTCTTAACAGCTTCTTCATCATACCCTTTTTCTTTCAGATTAGCTGTAACAATACTAATTTGCTTTTCAAAATCTTCCTCTCTCACATTCAACCTAGATGCTCTAAAGATCTGGTTATGTATCACATTTTTAAATATGTAAGGAGGGTGCATACTCTCTTTTCTCAATAAATGGTTAACATGACATTCTTTCTTATGTTGAGCGGTTTAAACATCACCACTAACTTCATCCACTTTAATAGTCACATCCAAATAATTTAACTGTGAATAAGAGGTGATGGATGTAAAGGTCAAATAGTGTCTACTATGACTTGGGTATTTCTGAAACTCAGAAAAACTATCTACTGTACCATCCCAGACTATAAAAAGATCATCCACAAAGCTACAATACTATAATAGTTTTTATCCTAAGTAATGTGATTAGTCATGTGAAGAGCACTATATCATGTGATCTTTCCTAGGACTATATTAACTTGATGTAGTTAGTGTTTTATATACACCTGAAGAAGCTACTTGTGAAAGCGCTTGTGTCAGATTGGATTTATTAAAAGACTTTTTATTCTGGAGCCTTACCTGAGTCCGTTTGTGTTTTCTCGTTATTTGGATTGTTTTTATTTGGATACAGGTACCTGGTGTTTGTTGGCTGTTATTGTTCGTAACTTTTATCTCATGTTTATTCCTTTCAAACAATGTTTTTTCCTTCCTTAAGGCCTCCACATCATTCTGTCCCAAACACTTAGTAATATGCTGTCACACCCTTGAATTCACTATCCCTCTACTTCTGGTAGTAGCTGTTGCTATTCCATCTGCAGATAGTGTTTCTTAAAATTCTCTTTGAAAGCACTCCACTATTCTGCTCAAGTTGTATAACAGACCCCTGCAGTCTTATTTTCTCATAATTTCTGAGCTGCCTGCTTCAAACACCTTTCTCGCAAGGCTCCCATTCAGTCACCCCCCCCTCCTTTGCCTATCCTAATTGTATTTTCTTGCAATCTAGACTATCACCGTATAGCAACATGTTCAGAAAAAAAGCACTAAGAAAACTTCTAACACACTTACCTCTGATTGTCTGAATGCATGATATAATCAGTTTGTCTTGTATTTCCTCCTAAAAAATAAATGCAATCATGTCTGTGATCTAAGACCAAAAAAATGCTGTCACATATATTAGAAAAGTCCTGCCATTAAAACCCACCGCCTTCTTTAAATTAGAATTAAAGTTGCCTTCCAAAACCACATGCATATTTACAACCATATAACATGCAGTATCAGCAAACAAACCCTTCTGTTCAGTAAGCTGACTGCTAGCATACATAGCAATAACCCTAAGAAATCTAACCCTAATACACACACCTATTATGGCATAACTAATTGATTGTATTATGGTTCTATTCAAGATTCTTACTTAAATACTGTTCACCAAAAAGGCAATTCCAGAACATTATTCATGACCATATAACATCCTTCCACTATAAAGCCTGAAATTCTTCCTTTTGTACCTCATTAAGATATTCTGTATCCAGTAAACAAGTAAAATCCAATGCTAAGCATTACCACTATTTCAAAACTTCCATTGTCCTTAAATCACTCAGTACTGTTCATATTTATGGAAGATATACTAAGATTATCTTTGACAGTAATCAATGTGTTTTACTGTTTTAATAAATCTTTTGCTATCCTCTTACTGACATGCCTTTCTATAGTACCTATTTTCTTTAACAAATTTCTGACTTTCTTCAGTGGCACCTTTAGTATGTAAACAGTCATATTTACTCTGTATAATATCAGCAGTATCCTGTTGCACTGTAACAGGAGCTACATTTTAGGTACTTCTAAATATCTGGATTGTGAATATCTGAAAATGGAGTAGACGGATTATTGTTCTGGCCCTGTGCATCAAGTTTAAAGAAAGAAAAGAAGAAAGACAGAAATGGATCATGCTGTCCCTAATTTTTCATGGATGTCTATGATTTTATTTATTTATTTTTTATTTTATTTTACATTTGTTTACTGGGAAAGTCCGACTGGGAGGAAACCCATTTTCAGTGGAGACTCAGGGAAAAAAGCCCCACATATAGCAACATTTTTACAACATTTACATACAATGCTTAATGATACAAAAAATACGTACAGTAACATAAGTTGCAGATATAAAGCTCAGCAAAGAAATACAATATATTATACAATAAAAGATTCCATAGATGAAGATTTTGTAAGTAGTAGTTATACATAGCTGGTAAGAGATCAGTAAAAGTGGAATTATTTAGCCTGGACTGTTACATGAGTATAACCATGAGTTACCCAAGTAATGTTTAGAAAGTGTGTGTGTGTGTGTGGGGGGGGGGGAGGGTGATGGTTGTTCTATAATTGGTGAGTTCAGCTGAATTTCCATCTTTATGTAAGGCTAGTGTGTGTGCAATTTTCCAAATAGATGGAACATGTTGTTCTGCTAAGGAGTGATTAATAAGTATTGACAGTGGGTAGGAAATTGCTTTGGCTGTTAATTTTAGGTATTCAGATGGTATGTTGTCAGCTACTAATGTGGTTGGTTTGAGTTTTGTTAGTAGTTTTTCAATGGTCAAAAAAAAATGGTGCAGTACGATAACTAGAAAACTCACACAAATAAAATAACAAAACGCACCCAACGGAGGCTCCGAAAGGTTAAAATCCACTTTAATAAATAAAAACACTTAGTATTTAGCTCTTTCACTCTTACCATACTAGGGACTTCATCAGAATACATTGAATACATGGTGCAAGAATGTTTAAGTATGCCACAAACAATCGCCATTGGCTCAAAATCCACCAATAAACAAAGGATATGCATTTGTCATATATTATTATCAAAAGTCAAAATACAAGGGGCTAAAAAGAAAACCTGTTAATATTTTTATAAACATAATTCAAAAATATCTTATCTAATCAAATGAATACTAAAACCTGAACTATGTAAAAACATTAAAAGTATAAAATTATTTATTTCAATTGCCACGTTAACATTCAAAAAATTTGAAAATTATATAAAACCTTCACTACAACCTATCTGCTTTTTCTTTTAATACTGGAGTTATAGAGATAGAATCATTCAATCCAGGTGTGAAATTAGCAGCTAATCTCAGTTGCCATTGCAATTCCTGCTTGTTTAACAATTTTTCCAGTCTCCTCCCCTCGGATCATCAGTTATCTGCTTGATAATACCAAATTTGAATTTGGTAAATGCTTTACAAACAAGGGAATGCTTGTACATGGCATTAGTTTCTTTCTTGATTTTAACTTCATATAGGTGCTCAAAAATCCTGTTTTTCAAAACCTGCTCAGTTTTGCCAACATAAAACCCCGCACAGCTTTCACATTTGGCCAGATACACTAACTTAGTTGTAGAACAGTTCCCCTTCTTAAACACTACTTTACTATGCATATTATCTCCCCAAATGATCTTCAAGTCCCTAATTATATAAGCACATTGATTACAACTACCACAAGGCTTGGTAATAATGCCAGGACCATTTTTGGTGTAAACTCTATTTTCCAGGAGTTTTTTAATATTACTACCAGCTTTACTAATAAATAACGGCTCATCACCCACCATTGTTTTAACCTTTGGATTAACTCTGAAGATATTCCAATTTTTCTTAATAATATCTTTTATTTCCCTTGACATGAGACTGTATTGTATAATACATGTTCTCTCATACGTTTTAGACAAAATGGAATTCTCATTTTCATTTTTGTTATTATTTGGGAGGCAGACATCCAAAAGAGGTTTATATCAGCCCACCCCCCATTCACTGTATACCCCACCAATTTTATCATCTAGCATTTTCGAAGGATACACTCTTACACAGAACATACATCCTAACCTAAATAATTCTTCTCTAACTTTTTCAAAATGGGACAACATTTGGGCTATATGAATAGCCTGCCCTTTGACCAAACTTCTTTTTTGAGATAAAGGATGACAACTCGTGAAATATAAGTAAGAATTACAAAAAGTGTTCTTTCAATAAATGTTAAATTTAAACCCATCTTTAGTGTGAGAAATTGTAGTATCCAAATAGTGAATCTTGGAAGGGTTACATTGATATGTAAATTCAAAGAAGTTGGTCATACTATTCAAGTAATCAATAAAACTGTCAACTCCCTCTGTTTCCTTTCCACAATATAAATATATCATCCAAAAATCTAGTATATAATTGAATGTTGTTCCAAAATGTACAATTAAAAACTTGAGTTCCCACCATAATAACACAATATTAGCATATGTAGGGGCACATGCTGCCCCCATTACCACCCTTCTAATTTGCTAGAAATATTGCCCTTCAAAAACTATATAGTTGTTCTCCAAAATTAAAGACATTAATTCACAAATAAGGGTGATTTGATTATGGTGCAAAGCAGAACAAGTAAAAAGAGTTTATTCAAAAAGTTCCAACCCCTCTACCTTAGGAATAGATGAAAAAAGATCTTTCACATCTACAGTTAATATCAATTCATTAGACAACTGGTATTTAAGTTTCCCTTTGGGCTAATTGATGATGAACAGATGGTGGAAGATTTTGTTAGCATGTTTGATAGATGGGGTTTGGAATTTATAAGAAGGTGTTGTTTTACAACGAATGTTTAAAGGATTTTATTTGTCAAGAAGTAGAAGAGCTGAATGGAAGAATTTTAACTGATTTACTTTTTAACCAATATAAAGGGTCATATGAGAAATCCATTGTGAAGGTAGAGAGGAAACGTAATGCCCTGCTTCTTAAAAATAAATGAAAGTTAGAAAGGAATACTAAACAGTACATGAATAAAACAGCATATCCTGTAACTCATCTCCTACTCCATTATGGTGGGCATTCCAATTATAGGGATAAGGGTTTTCATCAGGGTAATGGATATAATGAGGTGATAAATGATGGTCGGAGTACTGGGAAGAGTAACAGTAATGGAGATCATACTCATTACATGGGTACCAACAGGATTTTCAATTACCCCAATGTTCAGAGAGATTAGCAAACAGGAATTGGGAGATAGATAATTTTCCCCGCAGTTATATCCTCCAAGCCCATAAAGGATACCCCAATCAGGGGAGGGGAAGGAGCAATAATTAATTTATACTGGAGATCAAATACTGTATAGTTATGAAGGGTATAAAATTTATAATTATACTGATAGAGTCATCACCAAGGAATTTTTTTACTTTATTTTTGAAGGGTTTTAAGTATCTGCCTACAAAGCTTTCAGATATTGCAGATAGTTTAACAGAGATTATACTATATACTAGGAAGTTGAATTTTGGTATTCTGTTTTCTCAGACAAATAATGAACAAAGTGAAGGCCCCCTTTATATTCAGGGAACACTGAAAAGAAAAAGTGTGTGCCTCCCCATCCATTAGTAAGTTTATTTGAAACAGCTGTGATGGAGGATATTTATAAGCTCTGGGCAGATGTGAGGAGATTCCACACCAATTTAACTAAAGAGGAATATTCTCTATTACGTCAGTTGAGAGGAGATAACATTTTGCATATTATGACACCTGATAAAGGGTGTGGGATGCTTATTTTCAGTTCAGTGGATTATTCTAATGTTATGCACAATATATTATTTGATGAAAAAAAATTACATCAAGTTTCCAAGAATCAAATTAATATTTCATACAGAAGGATTGGTTCCTATTTAGATGAATATGTCTTAAGTCAGTGGATTAATTTTGATGTTTATGAGTTCCTGGTGAATAACAACCCCATTGTTCCATCAATGTTTGGAATACCAGAGGTGCATAGAGTATTACAGACCCCTCCTTTAGGCCCATTGTTTTGGCCAGTGGTTCAGAAACTCACCCCTTGGCAGTCATGGTTGACAAACTTGTGAAGCATGTGGTAGAAAAGACCCCCTCACTTAGTTAAGAACTCCTGAGAATTTTTGGGACAATTGAAACAGGACCTTTGGTCTAATGAACTGATATTCTTAACTGTAGATGTGAAAGATCTTTTTTATCTATTCCCAAGGTAGAGGGGTTGGAACTTTTTGAAGAAAATCTTTTAACTTGTTCTGCTTTGATACATGATCAAATCACCTGTATTTGTGAATTAATGTCTTTAATTTTGGAGAACAATTATATATATTTTTGAAGAACAATATTTCTATCAAACTAGAGGAATGGCAATGGGGGAGGCATGTGCCCTTGTGTATGCTAATATTGTATTATTGGGTTGGGAACTGAAATGAGTTTTTAATTGTAAATTTTGGAACAACATTCAATTATATACTAGATTTCTGGATGATATATTTATAGTGTGGAAAGGAAAGGGAGAGGAAGATATCAGTTTAATTGATTACTTGAACAGTACAACCAACTTCTTGAAATTTACATATCGATGTAACCCTTCTAAGATTCACTATTTGGATACTATAATTTCTCACACTAAAGATGGATTTAAATCTAACATTTATCAAAAGGAAACTTTTTGTAATTCTTACTTACATTTCACGAGTTGTCATCCTTTATCTCAAAAAATAAATTTAGTCAAAGGGCAGGCTATTTGTGTAGCCTGAATGACATCCCATTTTGAAGATGGTAGGGAAGAATTATTTAGGTTAGGATGTATGTTCTGTGAAAGAGGGTATCCTAAGAAAATGGTAGCAGATGTAATTGGTGGAGTATATACTGAATGGGGGAATGATATAAATCTCTTTTGGTTGTTGGCTTCCCAAATAATAACAAAAATGAGAATGAGAATTCCATTTTATCTAAAAATTATGACAGAGTATGTACTATACAATACAGTCCCATGTCAGGGGAAATAAAAGCTGTTATTAAGAAAAACTGGAATATCTTCAGAGTTAATGCAGAGGTTAAAACAATGGTGGGTGATGAACCATTTTTTTTTAGTAAAGCTGGTAGTAATATTAAAAAACTCCTGGAAAATAGTGTTTACATCAAGAATGGTCCTGGTAATGGTACCAAGCCTTGTGGTAGTTGTAATCAATGTGCTTATATAATTAAAGAGATCATTTTGGGAAATAATATGCATAGGAAAGTAGTGTTTAAGAAAGGGAACTGTTCTACAACTAAGTTAGTGTATCTGGCCAAGTGCGAAAGCTGTGCAGGGTTTTATGTTGGAAAGACTGAGTGGGTTTTGAAAAACAGGTTTTATGAGCACTTATATGAAATTAAAAACAAGAAAGAAACTAATGCCCTGTACAAGCATTTCCTTGTTTGTAAAGAATTTGCCAAACTTAAATTTGATATTGAGCAGAGACTGGAAAAATTTGTTAAACAAGAAGGAATTGTAATGTCAGCTGAAATTAGCTGCTAATCTCCCACCTGGATTGAATGATTTCATCTCTATAATGCCAGTATTAAAAGAAAAAGCAGATAGGTTGTAGTGAGAGTTTTATATAATTTTAACATTTTTTGAATGTTAAAGTTGCAATTGAAATAAATAATTTTATACTTTTAATGTTTTTACATAGTTCAGGTTTTAGTATTCATTTGGTTAAATAAGGGATTTTTGAAGTGTGTTTAAAGAACAGGTTTTCTTTTTAGCCCCTTGTATTTTGACTTTTGATAATAATACTATGTGACAAATGCATATTCTTTGTTTAATGGTGGATTTTGAGTCAATGGTGATTGTTTGTGGCATATTTAAACATTCTTGCAGCATGTATTCAATGTGTTCTGTTGAAGTCCCCAGTGTGGTAGGGGTAAAAGTGCTTAATACCAATTGTTTTTTATTTATTAAAGTGGATTTTAACCTTTCAGAGCCTCTGTTGGGTGCGTTTTGTTATTTCATTTGTGTGTGTTTTTCACTGGTGCTTGTGGAGATCAGTTATAATGAGAACGTGGTACTATTATTGTTAGTTTGTTTAGGTGTTGTTGGAAGATGTGTTGGGCTATTTTTGGTTAAAGGTAGATGTGTTGGGCTATTTTTGGTTAGGGATAATATACTTTCTGTGAAGTACTTGTTGAATTCTTTTGCAGTTGTTCCTACCCTGTAGGGGTTGAGGTTTGGCCAGGATGGTGGATTTTTTATCGTGCCCCAGAACTTACAAGGTTCTTTTTGGTGTCTACATTGTAGTGTTGTGTAATAATTCATTTTTGTCTTGTTTGATTTGGTGTTTTACCTTATTCTTAATTTGTTGGTAGGTGATGCAATGAGCTTATGTTTTGGTAGTAAGCCATAACTTCCATGTCTTGTCCCTTAGTTTAAGGTGCTTTCTAGTTTTGTTAGTTAGCCATAGTCGGTAATATTCCTTAGTGTAGACTGTCCTAGGAGGTGCCATAATGTTAAGGATGTTAAGAAAAGTGTTATTGAAATATTCTACAGCATAATCAAGAGGCAGGCTCTTGAGGGGGGTCCAGTTACATTGTTTTAGTGTATTTATCAGATCCTGGGTGTTGAGGTTTTTCTTATTGCAGGCTTGGCAGTAAGTAGTATGCCTGGCAGGGTTTATATGGTGTCTGAGGAGTTAAGTTGGTAAGTGGTCACTGAGACTGTCTGGTAGACAGCCAGTGATTTGGTAAAAGGAGGGAGTATTTGTCAGTGTCCAATCTAGAATGGATTGTCTGCTAGATTTTGTATCTGTTCTGGTTGGATTCTGGATAAGTTGCTTAAAACCAAAGAGATTAATATGATTACTGGGGGTATCTGAGTTACAGGTTGCCCAGTCTGTATTAAAATTTCCAGTGATGATGGTTTCTTTGTGGGTAGCCTTTGAGATGTGATGTAGAATGTACTCAGTTGTGGGAATATTATTGCCTGGTGGGATATAGTTTGCTATTATAATTGTATGTTTATTTTGACTGAGTTGGAGTTTGGTCAGAAGGATTTCTGTATTAGTTACTTTTGGGAATTTGAGAGTTATTGGCTGCAGAGTAAGTTTATTTTTGAATAAAATGGCTACTCCTCCACCTTTCTTCTCCTTATGATTTGCTCTAATTATGCTATAACCTGGTGAGGTGATTTCATTGTCTGAAATGTGTGGTTTGAATCAAGTCTCTGTTAGAATGACTATGTCTGGGTTTTAGTGGGAGAGGGTGGCATGGAGTTCCTGGACTTTATTGACAACACTTCTGGGGTTTAGATTTAGAAAGAGTAGATCTGACCCTTTGTGAGGTAGTTTAAATATATTTGGCGGTTGTGCATGGGCATAGGGTATGTGATTTAGACCTGGGTTAGGGTGAATACCACCACTTAATTTGAGTTTGGCGGCTATGTTTATTATTAGGTGCAAGAGTATTGTTATCTGCTTGTGGTGCTTAAAAGAGTTATTTGTAGTAGTTTGTGAGAGGAGAGATTCTATGATGTAGGTATGCAAAGATAGAAATGTTTAGGATAGTTGGGGATATTGCTAGGTTGGTAATTTGAGTATGAGGTTGATTGTTGGATGTGGCTTTGTGATTGATTTGAGTTGGGCCTAGGTAGGTGGGATAAGTTGTTAAGTGGGCAGCTGAAATGAGAAGAAAAAGAAGTATGCTATTTATGAGTAACATTTAGGCACTGTGAGATTATCTAGGGAGGGAAAGAATAATTAATTTGTATAGTTATATGGGTTAGGTGGGAAGTATCGTCTTTGAAATTTGGGTGAGTAGTTAAGATTAGGGAATGGTATAGTAGTTAATGGTTAGTGATTCTTAAGGGAGTAAAAATTAGAAGTAGATGACTAAGACTAAGAATGAAGTAATTAGTTATGGGACTATATCTTTAAGAGCAAGTGTGGTGATTAATAATGTTGTAAGTCCAACAGTTGCTAAGGAATATGGATTCTGATTAGTTAAGGAGCTTAAGTGGGAGTGGTTTGTTCGAAATAAATGTAGTTGATCTAGGGGTGGGTGGAGATGGGGGCAGGGTAGGGGAGCAGAGTGAGCCCGAGCGTAGCGAGGGGGAACAGAGCGGGTTGGACCCAACACAACATGAAAGACCCTTCAGAAACAATCAGAGAGGTGAGTTGGAAATTATAAAGAAATGTAATGCAGTAATAGTTCAGGAAGGATAGAGTTTTAACCTGATATCTTAAATGATGAATGTAAAGAGGGGAGGGAAAGGAGGTTTAAAATATATGAAAGAGGTATAAGGTCCTAGAATGCAGAATACTGAAACTAAGGATAAATTGGCGAAGCTTAAGATAGATTGGGGGCGGAGCAGTTTCAAAATACATATTAGAGAAGTGTGTTTCTATAAGAATATACTAATTTATCAGAGGACAGGATTGGACACTAGAAGTGAGGGGTACTGCTGAGAGGATGCATTGGTAGACAGATGTTAACTAGGGACAGCTGCAGCCTGGTGATATGTAGCAAAATGAGGGAAAAGGCAGATTACATATAAAATGTGGAACAGACAAACACTTAAATATTTGAAAACTTTTCAGATAAATGGGGTTGTGAAAATACAGCCGTTCTTTGATCCTAGAAGCCTTTTACAGTTGAAGCAAGTAGGTCCATAGGTCATTAGTGTTTGGAGCTTTTCAGTTTAAATGGTCTTGAAAAAATGTCTGTTAGCTGATCCAAGAAGCCTTTAACAGCGGAATCAAAAGCTCCTCATTTTGGGACATCCTTCTTTAAATCAGTGATACTTTGAGAATAAAGTGGTGGGTTATAATCCGCAAATCATAAAATCCATTACAGTGGCAGACTTCTTTAGCTTCAGAAAATGCATATTAAGTCATGTACTCATATTCTATCACCTTTTTAAAACAGGTGTGTTATCATTTAAAAATTGTCCTAGATCCTTTCTTTCTGAATATTTTTGGCTTTGTCCCTGACTTTAGTACTGAGAGGAAAGCTGTGATATATGATATACAGCATACTGTAATGTAATAGTAGATGATAACTAAACTGAAGAATTGCAAAGAAATCAAAATAATAGTTCTAAATATTTAAAACAATAAAGCATATTAACAGTAGAAATCACAATCAGCTATATAATGAAATAAGTGGCCATGGGAGATAATTTTTCAGATGCAAGTTATAAAAGTCAAGCCATTCAAATAATAATCAATCTGTACTCAACAGTCCAAACTGACAGCTAACTAAACAGCAACATATACAGTCGATTTATTTATTTATGCCTTTTTGGCTGTGTTAGTCCCCCTTTGAGAGCAGTTGCTGAGCATCCTAACTTAAATATTTAACAGCATGTCATCTTGCTAGTAGTGAAAGTGCTTTGGCCTGCTGAGATATTCATGTTCACATTTGAAAAAGATGAAAATGTTTGACACAAATAATGCAGCCACTAACTGACAGTTTCTGACCCTCTGCTTCATAGGGTCAGAAGTGTTTAGTAGGCTAATGACCACAAGGGCCTTTTTAAGCCTAGCCATGCTTCTCAAATCTCTGACAAGTTCGGATACCCTTGATAACTGTAAGCACGGGCCTGGGAGATAAGCCATTTACAGGTTACCTGTATCCATTAGAGACGTAGGTGCCAAACCAGGGATACATTTCTGGTTTCCCATCCAATTGTCCAAGTTGCACTTGAATTCAATTAGGGGGGAACTCTGCTTCACATGGATGGGGAGTTTGTTCCATAGATGGGGTGGTCTCTGGGATACATACCTATCTCTCCAGCAGGTCCTATTTATATCACAGGTAAGGTTTAGGTCTTTAGAATGGGTAATTCTGGTGCTGTTTATTTTGTGTATATTCAGGAGGTCCATCAGATTGGGATCTGATAACACCCTGTATGCCAGGCATAGATCTCCCCGCAAAAGCCTGTAGGAGACAGAATACAAGGATATGGCCTTGACGTGGTTTGCATAGGACATTTTACTTATGCCCTGTATTCTTTTAGTGAGGAACATCTGTGAACATTCCAGTTGTTGGATATGCCTTGTTAAGTAGATACCAAAGTGGGCATTGTACTCAATGATAGGTCTGATGAATGCTGAATACAGTGGAACAATTATTTCCTTGGACTTAGATGCCATACCTTTGTCTATAAGTTGCGCAACATAGAATGATTTCCTCACCACTGTAGACATGTGATGGTCAAAGGCTAGATTACTATCTATGTGCATCCCCAAGTCCCTGACTACTGGGTCAACTTGAAGGGGTGTGTTGTCAATATGATAGTTACCAGGGATGGATGATTTCCCAAAGGATACTATTATGCATTTCTTGGCATTTAGTTTTAGTCCACGTAGTCCATGGCTCTGACACCAGTTGTTTGTCTGTGTCAGCCCCTCCTGGAGAACGTTTGTGTCAGTGTGAGATTCAATGACAGCTCCTAATTTTCAATCATCTGCAAATTTAGTCAGCCATAGACCACTGACATTGGACTTGACTTCTGAGAAGGAAATGCCAAAAAGGAACGGTCCAAGGCCTGATCCCTGAGGGAATTCACTTGTGACTGGCCTCTTTGTAGAGGTGGACTCTCCAATTTTAACTTCATGGGTACTGTCCTTGAGCCAGTTGACTACCCACCGGGTGACATATAAGTTTGTACCTAACCTCTTGAGTTTGTCAACAATGCCTGAATGGGGTATTGTATCAAATGCCTTGGCCAAGTAAAGGTAGGCAGTGTGAAGAATTTTGTCCTCATCCATTGCTTTGGTGACCTTCTCAAAGAGGTCCACCAGGTTGAGTAGGCATGATTTGTCCTTAACGAAACCAAACTGGGCTGGGTCCAGTGTCTGCAGGTTTACTGCATCTCTATTGATCATCTCCCTGATAATTCATGGTCATAGGCAGGATGAGAGGGCTTAGCAAAGAGACAAACTAGGAATGAAGCAGTTTAATGGCAGAATGTAACAAGGGTTTTTGAGGCCTTCTTGATACCTGAGTAACATTCATTTCTACTAAGCTGTTCATCTTGAAAAGAAATGGATGTGGAACTAAGTTTAGAACAAAATAAGGAGGCTAAAGCTGTAAACTAATGAAGACTGTGGATTACAAAGAACAAGGAGACCAGACTGTGAAATAAACTGTAACATATAGTACACTACAGAAGAGAAGCAGCAACAGGTAGGAGGCTGTATTGTTCCATTTTTATGAATACATGTCTACCTCTTTAAGACACATGATTGTTATACTTTTCTCTTTTCATTTTTCTTCATAATTACTTTAGAGATATCTGACTAGTTTTAAAAATACTACAATTCTGTAATTTGTAGGAAAAGACTTTTTCCAGAACCCTAACCTCTCTACCTGTCCGGCATCTGGCTGGACAATGGGCTACTCACAAAAGTGACACACGTGTTAAGCCTGTCAGCTCAGACATGCATTTGGGCTCATGTTCTGTACTAAAGGTCATATTTTGCTTCTGCAACTTCAGCACCAGCCCAAAGGCATAACACTTGCAGTTAGTGTACATGTCCCCATGTTCATCACTGACTCTAGCATGACACTTGTAGTTAGTATAGCAGTTCATAGTTGGATGTAGAACAAAAGCACTGTAAATCCAAAGTAGGCACTCTGGGTCCACAACTAGAAACAAAAGCACTAGAAACAAAAGCACAACTGGAAATGAATTCCACAAACTAGGATCTTGGTGAACCAAAACAAATGAGCATAACTTTATTAAACAATATCAATTCTCTAGAAAGTGAATGATTTTCTGATTCAGAACTTAAATATATTGGTAAATCATCACGTGTTAAAGTTCATCTATGGGGCAATGAATATTTATGCAGCCAGTAAAAATATGACAAAAACACCACTGTGAATATACTAAAGTGCATGAAAATAAACATTTAAAGCAATTTGTACATGATAGTACTTGTGCATAATATATAAAGAACAAAGAATGCTTTGACTGCACTTCTGTTTAAGTGATCCCCTCAGACTCCAACTAAAATTCACTGTTTCCCCTAATTCTGGTGTATTGTGAGAATTTAAAAATGCCACCAGAATTCCATAAAATGTAAACAATTGTCTTGATGGTTGTCACAAGGAGCTAGAGCAACACAAACCAATTTATCTCTGTAAACAAAACCATCTTTGTACAGCTGCTGTGCTACACCAGGCTCACAGATGATGGCAATACAGAGTAATTTGACTATTTTTTTCCTTATATTCACATATGTAGATGTTCTCTGTAATGCTTAGTATTGCATAGTAGCCTTATCTTGCAATTTGATGCTAATGAATTGCCTCGCTCTGACACTGGAAAGCGTTTGCTTTCTTTTCATGTTCAGTTTTGTGCAAGATAGACATAATTGCTGAGCACAGGAAACATTACTGTTTAGAAGCATTTTATGATTATATTTTCATTATTATAAATTGTTAAAACTTACAAAAAACTGTATGCATTAAGAAACACCTGCTAGTAATATCAGAATATACTACCAAGTAACTGCAGAGATGGAAAATGATGTTATCAGTCCTGCTATAAAGTATCTTAAGTATAGCAGTTACAAATCACTCTGTGAATTTAGTTTTGTAAGATCCTCTTTTTAAAGATGATCATTTGTATTTAAGTCATCAGATGAATTTATAAGTCAATAGACTTTTGAAATAATCATTGTCCAAATTTCTTTATAGATGATAATATTTGCATATTTGTCTAGATGAAAGTTACCATGCCCTGTACTCACTGTAGTTTTCACCAAGAGCGCTGTACATTATTTCTTGCCTTGTATGTGTTACACAAGTGCAATATATGTGTGTGGGGTACTTATTTTTATAACACGGATGGAGATGGACATGTGGATGTGCTGAGCAATTATTTTAACATTGCCACTGCTGGAGGTGAGTTTGCTATGATGTCAAGGGATAGTAAACTGTATTTTGATACTGCTGGGAACGAATGTCAGAGGTTTCATGTTCTATAGAGGTGGGGGAAACTAAATTGTTACAACACTGTTGGAGATCATAGGATCATAGGAGGTTACTAGGTTAATGGCCCTGGGGCTCTTACAAGCCTAGCCAAGAGTTTATCCCAAAAAGAAACCTCAGTCAGCATTTGTTGCCCCTGTCAGTGAGGGACACAGGTGGAACCCCTGGGACAAATTTGTGGTTTCCCATCCACTCATCAAGGTTGCACTTAGAGGGTCAGCGAGGTTCTCTGTTTGACATGTATGGGAAGTCTATTTCAGAGACAGGGCAGCCTCTGGGAGACAAACCTGTCTCTCCAGCAGGGTTTGTTGATGTCGCATATTAGATTTAGGCCTTTTGAGTGGATAATGTGCGAGGAGTTAGACTAACAGATATGGAGCATCTCTAGTAGGGCAGGGTCCAAAATTGCCTTGTAGATTAGACACAGATCACCTCTGAGCAATCTGTATGATACTGAGTAGAGTGATAGTGATTTAAGCCTGTCCACATAGGACGGGTGTTGGAGGCCATGGATTCTCTTTGTGAGGTATTTCTGTGGCCTTTTCAGTTGGTGCAGATGTTTGGAGAGGTACATACCAAACGGGGCGTTATACTCAATTATTGGCCTAATGAAGGAGGAGTGTAGAGAGGTAATCTTCTTTTTTCTGGATGCAATCCCTTTACATATGAGATGAACCAAGTAAAAGGCTTTTCTGACCACTGCCTCTACATGATGGTTGAATGTGAGATTGTTATCAATCTGAGAATCCAGGTTTCTCGCCACAGGATGTGTGTTTAGGGGGTTGCCATTGATATGGTAATCAGTAGGGACTGTTTCTGCTGAATGGTATGATAATAAATTTTTTTGCATTTAGCTTGAGGCCATGACTTTGGCACCAGTCATTAGTTGCTGTGAGACCTTCTTGTAGTATGTGAACATCATTTGGGGAGTCAATGACAGCACCTAACTTACAGTCGTCTGCAGACTTGGTCAGCCACAGGCCTTTTGTCTTTATCTGGACCTCTGAGAAGTAGATGCCAAACAGTAGGGGTCCCAGGACAGATCCCTGGGGAACTCCACTATTGACAGGTCTGCTATCAGAAGTGGAGGTGCCTATTTTGACCTTGAGGGTCCTGTTGGTGAGCCAGTTGGCCACCCACCTGATGAGACAGGGATTTAGGCCAAGTTGTGTTAGCTTTTTGATGCCCGAGTGGGGTATTGTGTCAAAGGCCTTGGCCAAGTCAAGGTAAGCTGTATGTACTGACTTTCCGTCATATAGGGCCTTGGTGATGGTCACAAAGAAGTCAACCAGGTTCAACAGGCAATATCTGCCCTTGACGAATCTGAACTGGGTGGGGTCACGTGCTTGTAGATTGCCTATGTCCTTGTTTATGAGATACATAATAATATACTCCATGGCTTTACAGATCAGATTTGTCAAGCTAATGGGGCGATAGTTTCCAGGGTCAGTAGTGGCACCAACTTTGTGCAAGGAGATGACAATGGCGGTTCTCCACTCTGCTGGAAAGAAGCCAGTGCTTAGGCTGTGGTTGAATAGGGTGCTTGCAGTTCTTGCTGGAGATGGTGCAGAATACAGCCTGGGATACTATCAGGTTCCATGGAAGCTGTGTTCTTTGCCTTGGAGAGGGCCTTTAACACTTGACCTATGGAAATGTGAGGTGCAGGACAAGTATCGGGGATGTGGAAAGGGCCTTTGGGGGGGACAGGGGAGTGAAGTCTGGCTGAACCTGTCTGCTAGCAGGTTGGCTAAATCAATAGGATTAGAAGAAGTGGCATCAGTTTGAACTTGGGCACCATCACAGACAAGTTTAAGGAAGAAAAATCCAGAACTGGTCAACAAGTATTTTCTCTTTCTTTCAAACTAAACATATGTGAATAAAAAAAACTTTACCCACCTGGAAAGGATGAACTGCTGATGAAAGACAAGTGGAAATAAGAATCCAGGCTGGTGGATGAGGAATTTCCTCCCCCTGCCATCGGTAACCTTGATGTAGGATCTTCAAAACCCATTTGTCTGAAACTATCTAAGTGTGTAAGAGTTACATGTTTTATCTATTTATCATGACTGAATATAGGGGGAAGCAGTCTGTGAATGGTGTATGTTTCTGTGTGTATATCTATATAACGAGACACAAGTCATCACTAACTTATCAGTTACCATTTATTCAGAACAACCTCTGCTGTGCTTGCATCAATATAGATGAGACAAATTACACTGCAGAGGCCAGTGGTAGACAGCAAGAACAAAACAATGATTGTATACATTATAAGTTACATATCAGTGACCTTGACAGATTCATGAAACTATCATAAATTGTGATTCAGCGTGGGAGCTATTGCATTGTGTGACAGTTATTTCTTGAAAATCATATTCATTAAACATAGTTGCTTGATTGGGCTATGAAAGTACAAATCAGTGAAGTTTAGCTACCTGTGGTTAATAATATATTATAAAGGGGTCGGGGGAGCCTAAGCGCCATATGACACATTTCATGTCCTGCTATTAACTAGTAATGTTGCGTATACAGGATTATGAACGTTTTCTAGCATAATGAATTTAACCGCTCATGGCATGGATGTCAAGAGATTTACCTCAGCAGTAAAGCCTGAGATGTGAATCTTGACTTTCATGTTGAGTACATCAGCAGTTTGTTTTGATCAGAGAGACCTGACCATAATTCTTTGTGGTACATGAAACTGCAGCTGCTGACATGTACTGTTAGATACAAAAGAAAAATGTAGCAGCACAAACTGTTTCATAGCTTTGGAATTCATAGAACACTTAGTTTTCTTTCAGAGATTGTCAAGAAACTAAGTGTACCACTGATGGACCATCTTTAACAACTTTTAAGCATTGAAGTCTGACTTCTGTTGGATGGCACCGAGAAGTGTTTTACAGCTTTCAAAGCTGTTTTCGCTTCTCACTGCTGTTCTGTGCTAGCTGCTGTGTATACCCTAGCACAAGTCTAGAAGTCTACAGTATAGCAGTGGAAAGCTGTGGATTAAATAAAAATTAGGTATGCACCTCTGACTTCAGAGAAGTGCATAACAAGTTTATCTTTTTTCTGATTTTAGAGCATTATTTCTGCAATCCATGTACTACAACATCTTAAATATCTCCTTTGCTGAGTGGTGCTGACATCTTAAATGCTTGTTAATTCCTCTGAGGTGCAAAAAGATATCCATCATGTCTTCCTTCTCCCCTCTCTTTTCATAAGTTTTTTTTTGCATATCCTGAACAATTTTGTTGCCCTTCTCTTTAGATCTTTATTCTGTCATTGACTAGGTAGAAATGGGTCTCAAGAACTTACTGATATAGGTTCATAGGTAGGTACTAGGCTATCCACCCAAGGGCATTTACAAGCCTAGCCAGAGTGTGTTGGCTTTCGCCATCCCATTGATTAATTAACTGATCCTCTGTCAAGCAGAGCCAATGAAGTGATCCCAGGGGTGTATTTTCTGTTACCCGTCCACTCATCAAGGTTTCTCTTGAAGAGTGTTAGTGAGGGGCTCTGCCTGATGTAATTTGGAATTTTGTTCCAAAGCATGGGGAGTCTCTGTGACAGGAAGCTATCCCTCCAGCATGTTCTATTTATTGTTGTGGTGAAGCTTAGCTCACTAGAGTGCGTGGCTCGCAGTGACTTGGATTTCTTTAGGTGGAGCATGTCCATCAATTCTGAGTTGGACATGGCTTTGGAAGTCAGGCAGAGATCACCTCTGAGTAAGCGATATGCCACTGACTACAGCAGGAGTTTTTTCAGTCGGGCTGCATAGGACATATGTTTGAGACCAGTAATCCTCTTGGTGAGGTACTTTTGTGGTCTTTCCAGCTGTTGGAAGTGTCTTGTGAGGTACATCCCAAATGGGGCATTGTACTCTATGATGGGTTTAATGAGTGACGAGTAGAGGGGCACTATAACCTCTTTATTTCTAGATGCAAACCCTTTAGCAATTAGATGGGCCACATAGAAGGATTTCCTAACTATTTTGGCAATATGATTGTCAAAGGAGAGATTACAATCTACCTGGATCCCCAGATCTCTTATTACCTCTCCAGTATTAAGGAGGCTGCCACCTAAGTGGTAATTTGTGGGTGTTTTGTTTTTCCCAAACTGGATGACTATGCATTTTTTGGTATTTAGCTTGAGGCCATGACTTTGACACCAGGTGTCCGTCTCAGTAAGGCCCTTTTGGAGGATGTCCGTGTCAGCTGGAGTGTCAACTATGGCTCCCAGTTTGCAGTCATCGGTGAACTTGGTTAGCCATAGTCCTCCTGTGTTTGCCTGTACTTCTGAGAAGTAAATGCTAAACAGTAGGGGTCCCGGGACCGAGCCTTGTGGGACAACACTTGTGACTGGTTTAGAGTCGGACTTGGAGCCCGTTATTTTTACCGTGTGAGTTCTGTCTGTAAGCCAGTTGACAACCCATCTCGTGACATAGGGGTTTATGTTCAGGCTGGTGAGTTTTTCTGTAATACCTGAGTGAGGAATGGTGTCGAAAGCCTTGGCGAGGTCAAAGTAGGCTGTGTGAATCACCTTTCCCCTCATCTATGACCTTGGTGACTGTCTCGAAGAAGTCAAACAGGTTTGCTAGGCATGATCTGCCTTTAACAAAGCTGAACTGGGTCAGGTCAAGTGTTTGGAGGTTCCCAATGTCTTTGTTAATGAGTTTCATGATAATGTGCTCCATAGCCTTGCAGACCAGGCTAGTCAGGCTTATGGGGCGATAGTTACCAGGGGCAGTTGTGGCCCCTCCTTTGTGGAGAGGAATAACCGTTGCTGTGCGCTATTCTCTGGGCACATAGCCTGTGGAGAGGCTGAGGCTGAACAGCGTGTTTAGGTGGGGTGTCAGTTCATTCTGTAGTTCGTGCAAGACGCAGCCTGGGACACCATCTGGCCCCACTGACACTGTGTTTTTGGCTTTTGAAAGGGCTGTTTTCACCTGTGCGTCTGTGATTTTTCAGACACTACACTTTTCCAGTATTGTTGTGGGCCCTTTTGGAGGTGAGAGGGGGGTGAAGTTTGCGCTGAATCTATCTGTAAGGATGTTGGCAATATCAGTAGATTCAGTATATTTTGTGCTATTTTGCACTAGTTCAGTGCATATCTGCGAGTTGCCACTTAGATTCTTAACATAGCTAAAGAAGGCTTTGTGGTTATCTTTTGAATCCTTGGCTATTTTTCTTTTGAAGTTAGCCTTGGATAATTTCATGAGGGACCCCATTTCTTATTGATACTGATCAGGGATGTTTTTCCTTCTTAGGATTTGCTTTTTTTCTGAACTAGATTCCTCCTTCTATTGTATAGCCTGTTTATTGCAGGGGTCCACCAAACTGGTTTCCTTCTCTTAGAGGAGTGAGTCTTGGTTTTGCTAGGGATCGCATGATCCATGCATCCTTGTAGGTGCTCATGGAGTGCATTTCTAATGGTTTCTGCATCGTGGGCAGTGTTATCCTTTAGCGTGGGGGCTATGAAACTTACCACCTCTGTCTTAAGTAAGGTGAAGTTTGCTTTAGAAAAGTTTTTTACTGTGATTTCCTTAGTTGGGGGTGGTGGTGGGGATGTGGACATCCAGAGTGATTAGTTTATGGTCTGATCTAACCAGTGACGGGTTGACCTCCGGTGTGGAACACCTGTTGCCCATGATGGTGATGCCCAGGTCCAATATGTTTTCACCTCTGGTAGTGGAGTTTACCAGCTCATCAAGGGCATTTGAGTTGATGAAATCCAGGAAGCGCTGGGCCTGGTAATTTGTACTCTATATTTCCCAGTGAATGGTAGGGTAATTGAAATCGCCCAATATCAGGGTGTTTGGTAGGAACTTCATGTTTTCCAGTGTCTCCAGAAAGGTGGAGTGTTGGTCCTGGGTCATGGAGGGTGATCTGTAGCAGGCCACAATTTGCATTGCAGATTTGCCCGATGTTAGTTGCACATGGATGATCTCAGAGGTATCATGCTGCGCCACTAACCTGGAGGTGTAGGTATCCTTGATGAATATGGATACACCCCCTCCTTTTGTGTTTCGGTCTGTGTTCTGTGGCTGAAACGTGCGGTATGAGTTGTAGCCCGGTAGTGCTGGGGTGCTTTCTGGAGCCTTGAACCAGGTTTCAGTTACTGCACAGATGTCGACGTTCTCCATACTGAGAAGTGAGCACGTGCATTTTGAGATTTAAACTCCTGGTGTTGAGTAGCATAACCCTCAGTTTTTTGTTAATCGTGCTTTTTACAGAGGTGGGTTTGACTTTTGAGCCTTGTCTAAAAAAGGCACTATGGGGGCAGCAAGACCCTTGGCCAGTATTTGAAAGCCTAGGGGTGACAGGTGCAAGCCGTCTCTTGTGAAGCAACGCGGCTTGTTGAGCATGTCGTCCCAGGCTGACAGACATTGGATCCCCTTTGAACGACAACAGAAGCTTAGCTAATTGTTGAAATTGATCATTTTTTCTTTATACTGAGGTATCATTCTTGGTGAGGGCAGGATTCTACTCAGGGTCAGGGTCATACCAGCCTGGGCTAAATGATCAGAGAGCTCTTTCATGTCTCTTTTTATGTAGTCCAGGGAGGTATGTCTCAGGTCATTCACACCAACATGAACAATGACAGTCATATTTGTACTTGTTCTGGAGTGACCTGAGTGCTTGTGTTATGTGGTGGATTCTTGCTCCTGACAGGCAGCTAACAGTAACCTTCTGCTTATCCAGCCTAGAGAGTGGGACGTCAGTGTGCCTGAGTATAGAGTCACCTATTACTAGTGTGTTAGGTATGTTATTTGACCTTAAGGGCTGTGATTGTGCAGCACACTGATTTTGAGTTTTATATGTTATCTGGTTTGTGACGGGAAGTGCAGGTTGTTTGGGTGTCTGCTTTGGAGGTCTCTGATGCTTTTTCAGGTTTTTATTTAGAGCCTCCGAGTATGATTTTGTGTATTTATGTGTATTTTTTGCCAGTGCTGTTTTAGTAGGTCTGTTTGTGGCTGGAGTTGTGGTGCAAGGGGTAACCTTCTCCTCTTGACTGTCTGTTCCAGTCTTGGGTGGAGACAACTTAGCTTCCAGTTTGGCTGTATAATTGCATCTCTCACATATATTAGTGTTTTGTGGTAGGAGGAGCGGGTTGTCTGTGTACATGAGGAAGTTGTAACATTGCCTCAGGATACCCAGATTCACCAGCTGGACTGGAGAGTGCATCTGAAGTTGCCCTTTGTTCATGCCTAAATAGTAGGGTGAGCTGCATAGTCACTTGGTTGGTGAGGGGTGAATAAAGAGCCTTGCTCTGCTGGGCAATCAGTGTCAGGGTATATTAGTGCTTGCTATTACGTCTCAGCAAGTGCTGGGCTGTAAGATGCCTTTTGAGTGCTTAGGCTGAGAGTTAGACTAGTTTCAAAGGAAAAACTGAAGAGGAGACTTAGTGGAGCCGGGAATAATTTAACCATAGCTAACCGGCACTGCCCGGTGCGCAAAATCATGCAAACGCGGTTTGTATAGTAGAGAAATGAAAGAGATAGAAATTAGCCCAACATGGCCAATAAACTACTAACTTCTGGGCTGGAACCACTCCTCCATGGACAGATAGGTTGCTCAAAACTCCCCTCTCTCACAGGTGAACAGAGAAACTTCCTTATATCCAAGTAATGTATGGGCAACTCAGAAACTAGTATCACATCCCTGAATTCAGCACCAGCCTGAAAACAGGACTATACTAGCTTAGAAGGCGGGAAACAAGGAATTGTTTTTTTTTGTTTTTTTTTTAAAAGATAAGGCAAAAACAGTAAAAAATGCACTTAAAACAGCTTTAAATGACTACAAACGATCAGAAAAGGCTATCACACTTTAGTGTGTAGCCTACAACAGTTAAACAAATTATTTAAACAAAATACAACATTTTAAAAGTGCAGGCAATCAAATAAGTACAATATGTGAAAAAAACAAGCTTTTAAATCACAATAAATGCTGGAAAATCTGCATTTAGGCGGAAACAGTTAAGTACAGCAAGAAAGTACAGAAAACTGATACTTAATCCCTCCAAAGTCTCTCTTCTAAGGTAGAAGGCTTGTATCAGTTTAAGGCTTTCTAGTGCTACTCAGTAGGTTAGTTACAGGAAAGATGGGAAACAAGCACAGATATGGTATTTTAAACCAGAAAGTTGAAAGAGACGGACAAACTGTCCAAATGGTCAATAAACTACAATTTCTGGGCCAAGAACCTCTCCTCTCATGGTAGACAGGCTACCTAGTGCTTACCACTCCCACTGATAAGCTAGAAGGCTTTCCTCCAACACAGAAAGGCTTGCGGGGCTCAGAAGCTTACCAACAGTCCTGGATACAGCAACTCTGTATCTGGACTAGGTTAGTTACAGGAAAGGTGGGAAACAAGCACAAGTGTGGCTTTTAAACCAGAACATTGAAAGAGATGGAAAAAACTGCCCAAATGGCCAGTAGCTACAATGTCTGGGCCAGGAGCCACTCCTCTTGTGGTAGATAGGCAACCTAATGCTTACCACTCCCACTGATAAGCTAGAAGGCTTCCCTCCAACACAGAAAGGCTTGGGAGGCTCAGAAGTTTACAAAGAGTCCTGGAATACAGCAAATCTGTACCTGGACTAGACTAGTTACAGGAAAGGCGGGGAACAAGTACAAACGTAGGCTTTTAAGCCAGCAAGTTGAAAGAGATGGGAAACTGCCCAAACGGCCAAATAAACTACAATTTCTGGGCCAAAACTCACTCTTCCCGTAGAGGATAGGCTACCCAGTGCTTACCACTCCCACTGATAAGCTAGAAGGCTTTCCTCCAACACAGAAAGGCTTGGGGGCTCAGAAGCTTACTAACAATCCTGGATACAGCAACTCTGTAACAGGACTAGGCTAGTTATAGGAAAGGCGGGAAACAGGCACAAGTGCGGCTTTCAAACCAGAAAGTTGAAAGAGATGGAAAAAAAACTGCTGAAACAGCCAATAGCTACAATTTCTGGGCCAGGGACCACTCCTCTTGTGGAAGATAGGCTACCTGATGCTTACCACTCCCACTGATAAGCTAGAAGGCTTCCCTCCAACATGGAAAGGCTTGGGGGGCTCAGAAGCTTACAAAGAGTCCTGGATACAGCAAGTCTGTATCTGGACTTGACTAGGTACAGGTATGCCCCACTAGTTCCCTAAATATTCAAAACCTGATTTTGTGAGTCCTGTCATTTCAAAAGACAGAGTGCAATTTAGACAAGAAATAGTAATTTTGAAATTTGCTGTTATATCTTTAAAAGTCCCTGTACCTCCTAATGTGAGGGGCTGTACCAGCGAATCCCCTGTACCTCCTAATGTGAGGGGCTGTACCATCCAAGCCCTTGTACCTCGTAATGTAAGAGGCTGTACCGTCCAGGCCCCTCTACCTCCTAATGTGAGAGGCTCTACCATCCAAGCCCTTGTACCTCCTAATGTGAGGGGTTGTACTATCCAAGCCCCTGTACCTCCTAATGTGAGGGGCAGTACCATACAGGCCCTTCTACCTCCTAATGTGAGGGACTATACCATTCAAGCCTCTGTACCTTCTAATGTAAGGGGCTGTACAATCCAAGCCCCTGTACCTCCTAATGTGAGGGGATGTACCATCCAGGCCCCTGTATCCTAATGTGAGGGGTTGTACTATCCTTACCCCTTCTACTTGTACATACTAAGAGTAAGAGGAGTACTGTAGGATACTGCATTCACAGACATGGTACATGTTCCTATTTGACTTTTATTTCTGCTATTACATGGATTTTGAATATGGCCCTTGGAAGTTCAGCAGACACCTGTCTTCACCAGCTATGTGTACAGAGGAATTATTCCCATTGGCTGCACATGTTAGATAATCTGACATAAGTACATTTAGGCCCTTTCTGTTTCAGTTGCTGTTAATGGATCATCTGTAATATATAATGTTCCTTGGCATTTCCATTATTCAGGTTCATTATTTCACACTTTGTTATATTGCAACTAAACTTCTTCACATGTACAGTATAATCATTCTTGTTATTTGTCATGTGTTAGATTCTCTTCGGTGCATATTAGATGTGTTGCAGATCTTTATATTAAGCTGCAAACGGGCTGATTTTTTTTTAGTTATCTAGACATTAAAGTGGACTGGAAGCAGAAATTAAGTCTAAGGTACTCTGACCATACCTGTGTTACTAGTGCTATGAATTCTATATATTAATGCTGTTAACATTAAGACTAATGAGATGTTAAGGACTGCAGCACTCATGGGTCACTCAACTCAGATCAGCTCAGCAACTTGTACAAAAGGATAACTAAATGTGGTAAAATCAGTTAAATTCAGAACTAGATACACTGCCCTAGTTTTGCTTCTGCCTGTAATATTCTTGCGCTACTTGAGTAGTACATTTGCTTGTAGCAGTACTAGGGTTAGCAGTGCTCCAGCTCTGAGTAACAAAGATGCCATAGTGCTTCACCTGTGAAGTACTCCCAATGTATTCCTGAAGACAGCAATGAGTTCACTACTGCCCTTTTGGAGTATAACTTTCTGGCTTGTGTAATCCTCCTGGGGCCCACTTTATAGAGTATGTGACACCATTGTGCAGAAAATTGAAGTTGGAACATGATAGAGATGGGAACTACACCCTTACCATATACAGTGTCAAGTTGTAAATCATACTATACTGTTTCTGGTGCAGAAAGCAGATTTTCTGTTTTGTTTTGTTGCCCTGGATAGCTCCTCCAACATTCTGTAATCTATCCGACATGGCATCACAAAAGGAGATGTACTGGATAGCCCCTCCAACATTCTGTAATCTATCCTACATGGCATCACAAAAGGAGATGTATCAAAATAAAAAGAGCGTGTATCATTGGTACCCAGACACCTCAGTATCTGCAAGCTGCTATATTTCTATGCTAACCACAGCAGACCTGTAGGCCCTGTAAATAAATATTGTCAACTAAATATTGCAATACTTTGATATTAACTATAGCAGATTTTTTAATATTGGAATCAAATCTGAAGATGTAGCTTGATTTTGTTTTCTCAGAATGCTTTGCTACTGTATACCAGTCTTGACCAATATCAGACAAATAGTAGTGAGGGTAAGGGCACACTGAATACAAGGATGGATAAGCAAAAGAAAACATGAAAAGCACAACATGTATTTGCCACTTTACATAATACATTTTAAATTATTGATTTGCAATACAATTGGTAATAAAACATTGTGATAGTCTAAGGTGTCTGGAAAGATTTCACAAACTCTTTAAAGTGGGCCAGTATGTGGATTAAAGTGTCAAATATTTTTAAGCTCTTGTAGAAATGTACAACTGATAATTTGTGTAGTCTGCTATACATAAGCATTATTTTTCTGAATTTTTGTACACTGCAGCAGATGTGTCTTTAAACATTAATGGTTGCTGACCGTCTTTAATCACTGAACTAGATCTTTAGCAGTGATAGACACTCAGTGCTTTGCCTAGACCTTGTCTGAGTATTCGGTGTTAACTACACTAAAACTGCAGGGGTTTTAAATGTAAACATGTGGTGTGTTAGAAATTTATTTTTCTGAGAGTTGTGAACAGTGTTAACTGTGTCTTTAAGGTGTAAGTCTGGAATTGCAGTGTTTCATCTTTACCTAATGCAGTGTCAGAAAAGTATTTTCCATTAAGTTTAGCTGCTTGCTTTGTAGCTTGCAGGATATGCACCCCAAAGTTGAAGTATCAATACTTAACCATCAAGACCTGATCTATCTTTAAGCAGCAGAGACTGGATAGAACGTATCATCTTACAACTGAAACTGTCAATAAAAATGTAAACTAACTGGTCAAACTCCTCCTTTGACTGAGCACAGAGCATGAAGTAGCCTGAAGCTGTAGTAGACATACCTAATTTACAAACTGTGTGGTGTTTTACATTTTTTTTACTGACTGTAGGGTTGCATGTTCATGGCCTTTTAGAAGAAATATAAGAAACAAAGGTATTTCAGCTCTCAGCTGGTTTCTCACTGTCAAAAGCAGTTCCTTATTCGAATAAGGATTGATAATTACAACATCATGGATAATCTGTATGATGTATTACGTGTTAAGCTGACACTCTTCTTTAGTGCATGCTATTGCAATTAATATTGACAACTGGAAGGGAAGTTCTTTTTCAACCTATGAAAATCATGCATTATTTGAAGAGCAGTTTCAGCTAGTAGTTACCGCTGCAAACAATAGCAGGTGATGTTTCTAGCTGGTTGGTTATGCGTTTTAAAAGCACTGCACCTTCAGCATGTTTATGAGAGGGAGGATGCTGTACTGCAATTTCTTTCCCATTGTTACCATCTTTTTTGTTTTCTGATAACTTACAGTTGACATGTGAAGATCCATATACATTTTCAGACAACTTCACCCATCATGCACTGTTCTTAGCCCTTTACGGCACTGATACAGGTGTCTGTTCCAGAAATATAGAAAAGCATCCGCCTTAGTTTTAATAACACTTGCAGTGCCATGTTTTGGTGTTGCCTTTTCATACCTGAGACATGGATGCATGCCTCCTCTTTCAGTAGTAATCATAGATTAAGTAAAATCTTTACTTTTATATTTTTTTGCTTTTGTAAAATAAGACAAAAAATAGCTGCTATTTTCCTGTATTTTTACTCACTTTTTTATTTCTGACTCACAACGTCATCAAGTTTAGCCATCAGGAATCACAAAACTATTTTGTTTGATGAAGAAGCATCTTTGTCTTCAAGAGCTGGCCACAAAATGAGATAAAACTATAATACATTTGTGTATAGACTACTATTTTACTACTTTTTTATTTATGCCTAATTATTTGACCACAGCTTGATACATTTTTAACAATGATGCACAAACTTTCAGCATGCCATTTGTGGGTATCATCTGTCTGAGTTTGCCAGTACTCATTGTTAATTCTGTCATAAGTGGGGGCATCACCCACTGACTCTGAAAACAACTCTTGTCCAGAACTACTCAATAAGAGTAGCATTATTTCATGAGACAGAGTCCAAACATAGCATTGATGAAAATTTGAGCCCAGAGACAAAAACTAAGGGTCTTTTATTACTTTGGTCAAAATCTGCATATAACGTTGGCAGTTTGTAATAATTTTAACTTTATTATGTGTCACTGACTGAGTGCCATTTCACAACAACTGCTGCAAACATAGTGATGATGATGACTTTAGATAAAGACTGCAAACATGTACTTCATAATGCACCTGTACAAGGTGAGTGATTTCCTACATGACATAATACTCTAATGTAACCATGCAGAGAATGTGGCTCCTTACTATTCAGCTTGTGTTGTTATGGGAATATAGCAGTTTAAAATATATTTAATTAGATTGTAAAAACAACCTAATATGAAATGCACATACCGGTTTCGGCCAACAATGCCTTTCTCAATGTGTCTTATCCAAATAATTTAAATTCAGCCCATGATGCATTCAGCTAACAATTTATACTGCCTTCTTAAAGTGGTATATTCCATATTCATTCAGTAGTGCTGACAATTTAGCTAAACACAGTAAACCCATATTTTACAAATAAATTCACCAAAATAAACCTGTTACATACAACAAAGTGTAGCTTAAATATTAATATTATAATCAACTTATAATTTATATTCATGTATATGGTGAAATCCATTTATAACAGCAATATTAAACCTGATAGGATTATTGTGAATTGTATTTTATTGATGACAACCTGTAAAATATTCAACATATTTTTAAGATATTTTTAAGATATTATGAATACATCTTCTAAATGACAGGTTATATCTCCAATATGAATAATGGTAAAATGCTAGAGATAATTATTGAAATGTGATGAATAATGGTAGGATGCTGAAGATTATAAATAAATGAGGGAAATAATGGTATATCTGAGATACCATATCACATTTAAATCAATGTTACTACGCTGTGAATATCGCTTATATAACTTTTATCCTTCATGTACATGATATTCATTAAGTCCGGGTTTAAAAAGGGCCCCAAGTGTAGTAATCCATCTTTGTTCCATATTGTTGAGTCTATTATGCCAACCCATTTTAAAATTCCTGTGTGATTGTATTCTGTCTATAATGATGAACTGAAATGAAGCTGTAGTATGTTGTCTAGTGTGTTTATATAATGCATTGGTTATACGCCTATTTCGAATGGCTTAAGTATTCACTAATTCTGATCCTCATTGGCCTAGAAGTCTGGCCTACGTAGAAAGCAGAGCAAGAACATTGTGCCAAATATGTCACCCAGTCTGAACTGCAGTTGCCAAAGATTTTGATTTTAAAAATTTTTGGTGTATTTTTACTGGTAAATTCTTTTGTTTTCCGGATGTGTTGACATAAACTGCAGTGTCCACATGGGTAACAGCCAACCAATGTGTCTCCAAATAATGTAGTTTGGTGTTGTATACCAGGAAGGTGACGTTTGTAATGTGCAAAATTGGACTGTATGTTCCGTCCTCTTCGATAAGAAAATGAACAAGTTTCAGGAAGAATATCCCTAAGAAAAGAGTTGGACTGTAAGGTTCCCCAATGTTTCTCAACAATTTGCCTGAACCATTTGGTATTATTACCATATGTAGTAATTAGCCTGATCAGTTGTTTGGCTGGCCAAAGCCCTTCTGTAAATTTATTATATTGAAGCAAATCCTCACGACTTTTTTGATCAATTTGTGCAGCTGTATGATTGAGTCGGTTGATGTTATATCCTCTGTCTATAAATCTGGCAGTTAATTCACTAGTTTTTTTGTGATATTCTGTATTGGATGAACAAATCCTTTTAAGGCGTATATATTGGGATTTTGGAATGTTGGTTATGATGTGGTGGGGGTGGGAACTTGTTGCATGTAAAATTGTGTTATATTGCGGAAATTTCCGATGTATTGTTGTTGACAAAGTATGATCTGCAAGTCTGTTAATTAATACATCCAAAAACACAATTTCTGTATATCCAATGTTGATGGTAAATTCTATATCCCATGGATTTTTGTTAAGATATGCCACAAACTTAGTAAGAACATCTTGGCTGCCTCGCCACACCAACCAACAGTCATCTAAATATCTCCGCCATATGTCCATATGTTCCAAAAAAATGTTTCACTCATTGTCATAAATGAGGTATAGTTCCAAATATCCCATGAAGAGATCGGCATAAATTGGAGCAAAGGAAGCTCCCATCGCTGTACCCTTAATTTGCCAAAATGGGATCCCTTCAAAATAGAATATATTTTTTTGTAAAACAAATTTGGTGAGTTGGATAAGAAAATTGTTAAATCCAGTGGAATATAATTTTGCTTCTGTAAGCCAGTATGTTACAGCTTGAATACCTGCTGAATGTGGAATGCTTGTGTATAAAGATGTTACATCTAACGTGCACAAAAGCCAATTTTCCTCCAATTGGGAATCTTCAACGATGTTTAGGAATTGTGTAGTGTCTTGAATTCGGGATCGTACCATAGACAATAGTGGTTTAAGATATTCTGTTAAAAAGGCGGACAGTGGCTCAGTTAAGGACCCATGACCTGACACTATAGGTCTTCCAGGAGGGTTGTTTAAATTTTTGTGCGTCTTTGGTATTAAATAAAGAAATTGAGGCATGGGTTCTGGAACCTTTAGTTGGTTAGCCACCTTAGATGTAGTGATTTCTTCTTCTTCCGCTAAATCCAGAAATAAATCTATTTCAGATTTAAAATTGTAAGTAGGATCTATTGCCATCTTGATGTAAAACCTAGAATCAGATAACTGTTTCATTGCCTCTGCCTTGTATTTAGTATAATCCATGACAACAATGCCACCTCCTTTATCTGCATTGGTAATGACAATGTTTTTATTTTGTTGTAATTGTGTTAATGCTTCTCTTTCTTGTTTATTTAAATTGTTACGTAAAGTTTCCATGTTTTTTGAAAAGTGTAGATCCCTTAAAACACATTCCTTGAATGTAGATACATATTTATCCATTGGGGGCATGAATGAAGATTTGCCAAATTTAAAACCTGTAGATCTTTGAGAAATATTAGTATCTGAAAAAAATAGCTTGAGGTTAAGATTTCTGCAAAAATTGTTAATGTCTTCTACAAATGAATGTTCTGACACTGATGCTGTGGGTACAAAATTTAGTCCTTTATTAAGTACTTGGTATTGACATTCTGTTAATTCTACTGATGAGATATTCAAGACATTGTTTATTGTGTTGTGACTTGTTTGAGTAGTGTCTGTAAACTGGTTGTACCTCTGTCCCTGTTTATGTTTGTGCTTCCTGCCTCCTCTACGTGTCTGCCCCCTAAAGGGATAGATTGTTTTCTTTTGGCCACTGGGGACGCCTGGTTGGAGGAAACATCTCCTTCGGTAGTGGATGAGTAATCATCATCCGTAGTGACAAAATTTCTGTTGTCTGGTTGTTTTTTTAATATAGATCTGGGTCGTTTTCTACCTCTAGAAGGTTTAAATGTATCATCATTGAATCTAACATTTTTTGCCGTGACAAAGGGTATACCTTGTTCATAATCCCCTAAGTCTCGATTAAATTTATGTAGCTTCCTTTTCTTAAGATCTGTTTCAATATTCTCTAATTCTTTAGATAATTGTGTCAACTGATCTGAGTAGTAAGTGGTCGAAGAAAAACCTTCAACCTCAGAACAAGTTTTATGTAGTTCTGGAGTAAGGGTTTCAATATTTCTTTTGAAATCATTTAAAGCATACAAAATCAAGGATATAACTCCCAGAGGGCTTCGTATTAAGTTACAACCTTTGGTTCCCAATATTGATGAAGAATTAAGACAAGACTGGGCTAAGGTACAACATCAGGCATCAATGTTACTTATAGATTGCCTTATTAAGTATTATGAAAGAAATATTGAAACCCTTACTCCAGAACTACATAAAACTTGTTCTGAGGTTGAAGGTTTTTCTTCGACCACTTACTACTCAGATCAGTTGACACAATTATCTAAAGAATTAGAGAATATTGAAACAGATCTTAAGAAAAGGAAGCTGCATAAATTTAATCGAGACTTAGGGGATTATGAACAAGGTATACCCTTTGTCACGGCAAAAAATGTTAGATTCAATGATGATACATTTAAACCTTCTAGAGGTAGAAAACGACCCAGATCTATATTAAAAAAACAACCAGACAACAGAAATTTTGTCACTACGGATGATGATTACTCATCCACCACCGAAGGAGATGTTTCCTCCAACCAGGCGTCCCCAGTGGCCAAAAGAAAACAATCTATCCCTTTAGGGGGCAGACACGTAGAGGAGGCAGGAAGCACAAACATAAACAGGGACAGAGGTACAACCAGTTTACAGACACTACTCAAACAAGTCACAACACAATAAACAATGTCTTGAATATCTCATCAGTAGAATTAACAGAATGTCAATACCAAGTACTTAATAAAGGACTAAATTTTGTACCCACAGCATCAGTGTCAGAACATTCATTTGTAGAAGACATTAACAATTTTTGCAGAAATCTTAACCTCAAGCTATTTTTTTCAGATACTAATATTTCTCAAAGATCTACAGGTTTTAAATTTGGCAAATCTTCATTCATGCCCCCAATGGATAAATATGTATCTACATTCAAGGAATGTGTTTTAAGGGATCTACACTTTTCAAAAAACATGGAAACTTAACGTAACAATTTAAATAAACAAGAAAGAGAAGCATTAACACAATTACAACAAAATAAAAACATTGTCATTACCAATGCAGATAAAGGAGGTGGCATTGTTGTCATGGATTATACTAAATACAAGGCAGAGGCAATGAAACAGTTATCTGATTCTAGGTTTTACATCAAGATGGCAATAGATCCTACTTCCAATTTTAAATCTGAAATAGATTTATTTATGGATTTAGCGGAAGAAGAAGAAATCATTACATCTAAGGTGGCTAACCAACTAAAGGTTCCAGAACCCATGCCTCAATTTCTTTATTTAATACCAAAGACACACAAAAATTTAAACAACCCTCCTGGAAGACCTATAGTGTCAGGTCATGGGTCCTTAACTGAGCCACTGTCCGCCTTTTTAACAGAATATCTTAAACCACTATTGTCTATGGTACGATCCCGAATTCAAGACACTACACAATTCCTAAACATCGTTGAAGATTCCCAATTGGAGGAAAATTGGCTTTTGTGCACGTTAGATGTAACATCTTTATACACAAGCATTCCACATTCAGCAGGTATTCAAGCTGTAACATACTGGCTTACAGAAGCAAAATTATATTCCACTGGATTTAACAATTTTCTTATCCAACTCACCAAATTTGTTTTACAAAAAAATATATTCTATTTTGAAGGGATCCCATTTTGGCAAATTAAGGGTACAGCGATGGGAGCTTCCTTTGCTCCAATTTATGCCGATCTCTTCATGGGATATTTGGAACTATACCTCATTTATGACAATGAGCGAAACATTTTTTTGGAACATATGGACATATGGCGGAGATATTTAGACGACTGTTGGTTGGTGTGGCGAGGCAGCCAAGATGTTCTTACTAAGTTTGTGGCATATCTTAACAAAAATCCATGGGATATAGAATTTACCATCAACATTGGATATACAGAAATTGTGTTTTTGGATGTATTAATTAACAGACT
Organism: Protopterus annectens; assembly: GCF_019279795.1. Classification (NCBI taxonomy): domain Eukaryota; kingdom Metazoa; phylum Chordata; order Ceratodontiformes; family Protopteridae; genus Protopterus; species Protopterus annectens. The sequence continues at coordinate 537,053,629 of NC_056749.1, read as the reverse complement.
TGCAGATCATACTTTGTCAACAACAATACATCGGAAATTTCCGCAATATAACACAATTTTACATGCAACAAGTTCCCACCCCCACCACATCATAACCAACATTCCAAAATCCCAATATATACGCCTTAAAAGGATTTGTTCATCCAATACAGAATATCACAAAAAAACTAGTGAATTAACTGCCAGATTTATAGACAGAGGATATAACATCAACCGACTCAATCATACAGCTGCACAAATTGATCAAAAAAGTCGTGAGGATTTGCTTCAATATAATAAATTTACAGAAGGGCTTCGGCCAGCCAAACAACCGATCAGGCTAATTACTACATATGGTAATAATACCAAATGGTTCAGGCAACTTGTTGAGAAACATTGGGGAACCTTACAGTCCAACTCTTTTCTTAGGGATATTCTTCCTGAAACTTGTTCATTTTCTTATCGAAGAGGACGGAACATACAGTCCAATTTTGCACATTACAAACGTCACCTTCCTGGTATACAACACCAAACTACATTATTTGGAGACACATTGGTTGGCTGTTACCCATGTGGACACTGCAGTTTATGTCAACACATCCGGAAAACAAAAGAATTTACCAGTAAAAATACACCAAAAATTTTTAAAATCAAAATCTTTGGCAACTGCAGTTCAGACTGGGTGACATATTTGGCACAATGTTCTTGCTCTGCTTTCTACGTAGGCCAGACTTCTAGGCCAATGAGGATCAGAATTAGTGAACACTTAAGCGCCATTCGAAATAGGCGTATAACCAATGCATTATATAAACACACTAGACAACATACTACAGCTTCATTTCAGTTCATCATTATAGACAGAATACAATCACACAGGAATTTTAAAATGGGTTGGCATAATAGACTCAACAATATGGAACAAAGATGGATTACTACACTTGGGGCCCTTTTTAAACCCGGACTTAATGAATATCATGTACATGAAGGATAAAAGTTATATAAGCGATATTCACAGCGTAGTAACATTGATTTAAATGTGATATGGTATCTCAGATATACCATTATTTCCCTCATTTATTTATAATCTTCAGCATCCTACCATTATTCATCACATTTCAATAATTATCTCTAGCATTTTACCATTATTCATATTGGAGATATAACCTGTCATTTAGAAGATGTATTCATAATATCTTAAAAATATCTTAAAAATATGTTGAATATTTTACAGGTTGTCATCAATAAAATACAATTCACAATAATCCTATCAGGTTTAATATTGCTGTTATAAATGGATTTCACCATATACATGAATATAAATTATAAGTTGATTATAATATTAATATTTAAGCTACACTTTGTTGTATGTAACAGGTTTATTTTGGTGAATTTATTTGTAAAATATGGGTTTACTGTGTTTAGCTAAATTGTCAGCACTACTGAATGAATATGGAATATACCACTTTAAGAAGGCAGTATAAATTGTTAGCTGAATGCATCATGGGCTGAATTTAAATTATTTGGATAAGACACATTGAGAAAGGCATTGTTGGCCGAAACCGGTATGTGCATTTCATATTAGGTTGTTTTTACAATCTAATTAAATATATTTTAAACTGCTGTCTTCGAGTGCTGGTCCCTTCATTTTGGTTCATTGATGTGGTTCGGACCGAGCACCAACAGTCTTACGTGCGTGCCTTGTATGCTGTTATGGGAATATAACCATGCAGAGAATGCAGCTCCTTACTATTCAACTTGCGTTATGGGAATATAACCATGCAGAGAATGCAGCTCCTTACTATTCAGCTTATATTGTTATGGGAATATAACCATGTAGAGAATGCGACTCCTTACTATTTAGCTTGTGTTGTTATGGGAATATAACCATGCAGAGAATGCGGCTCCTTACTATTCAGCTTGTGCTATGGGAATATAACCATGCAGAGAATGCAGCTCCTTACTATTCAGCTTATATTGTTATGGGAATATAACCATGCAGAGAATGTGGCTCCTTACTATTCAGCTTGTGTTGTTATGGGAATATAACCATGCAGAGAATGCAGCTCCTTACTATTCAACTTGCGTTATGGGAATATAACCATGCAGAGAATGCAGCTCCTTACTATTCAGCTTATATTGTTATGGGAATATAACCATGTAGAGAATGCGGCTCCTTACTACTTAGCTTGTGTTGTTATGGGAATATAACCATGCAGAGAATGCGGCTCCTTACTATTCAGCTTGTGTTGTTATGGGAATATAACCATGCAGAGAATGTGGCTCCTTACTATTCAATTTGTGTTGTTATGGGAATATAAACATGCAGAGAATGCGGCTCTGTACTATTCAGCTTGTGTTGTTATGGGAATATAAACATGCAGAGAATACAGCTCCTTACTATTCAGCTTGTGTTGTTATGGGAATATAACCATGCAGAGTGTGGCTCCTTACTATTCAGCTTGTGCTGTTATGGGAATATAACCATGCAGAGAATGCAACTCCTTACTATTCAGCTTGTGTTGTTATGGGAATATAACCATGCAGAGAATGCGACTCCTTACTATTCAGCTTGTGTTGTTATGGAAATATAATCATGCAGAGAATGCGGCTCCTTACTATTCAGCTTGTGTTGTTATGGAAATATAACCATTCAGAGAATGCGGCTCCTTACTATTCAGCTTGTGTTGTTATGGGAATATAACCATGCAGAGAATGCAGCTCCTTACTATTCAGCTTGTGTTGTTATGGGAATATAACCATGCAGGGAATGCGGCTCCTTACTATTCAGCTTGTGTTGTTATGGGAATATAACCATGCAGAGAATGTGACTCCTTACTATTCAGATTGTGTTGTTATGGGAATATAACCATGCAGAGAATGCAGCTCCTTACTATTCAGCTTGTGTTATGGGAATATAACCATGCAGAGAATGCGGCTCCTTACTATTCAGCTTGTGTTGTTATGGGAATATAATCATGCAGAGAATGCGACTCCTTACTATTCAGGTTATGTAGTTACAGGCCTCCATTTACGTTAATGAGCCTCCTTTAACTTCTCAGATTGTCAGATATAATTGCTATGCTTGTTTTTTTTCAGTAAACTTTAATTCAGAGCTTTTTGTGAAAATAATAGTTATCATTTTTTAAATGCTGCATCATTGCTTTTTTTATATCTGCTAGAAGTATATTTACACAGAGTAAGTGTGGAATCCCCATTTGAGGTTAAATATGATACAGTAACCATTGCATTGTTCACGTGGTGAGTAATTAAGCTCACCATACTATATATATATATACCACCAAATATTGTCACTATGGTAAACTTGCATTTTGTTTGGTGATCATCCTGTTATAACCATTAATACCATTCATTCTTTTATTCTGCCTTGTAAAACTGTCATTTCTTCATTACCATGGAAGTGACATTTGTCAGTTTTTCACATGCAGGCACTGCACAGAGAATTTTGTGTGTGTGTGTGTATGTCTGTGTGTGTGTGTGTGTGTGTGTGTGTGTGTGTGTGTGTGTGTGTGTGTGTGTGTGTGTGTGTGTGTGTGTGTGTGTGTAAAGCCAACACTAAATTCCTGCTGAATTTGCCTTTGCAACATGTTGCTGCCATTTTTGCAGTGTATTCATTGTTAACTACATCTAGTGTTCACAGATGCTTTTCTGCAGTGGTGTACATCAGTAGTTGTGTACATTACTGAAAACATTGTCTTATAGTACTGATAATTTCTGAAGTAATAAGCCTGTGTTAATTCTGGAAAATATTTGTATGTAACTTTGAACACGTTTATTATATTTATTTCTAGTTTGCTAAAGGAAGATAAGCCATTTCCTCATTTCAAAGGCAGATGATAATCCTTTTTTACAATATTCAGTTACCTGAACATAATGTCTGCTAAACCTCCATTGCAGTGGTAGGATATGGGATGGCAGTGATACTATTCCATGACTGTATGAAATGCATCTTTCAAAAACTACTAACTGTTAAAAGTAATGGACCAGCCCACTTGGACAATGGGGTTTTAGTACTTTGGCAAGTTTTAAATTCTTTTTCAGTAGCTTTCAGTTTACCCTTCCCTGTTTACCTCAAGCCATAATCCATTGTTTTATTTGCTCCCTCACTGGGAGTAGGCAGAATGGGTGACCCTCAAAACTATTAAGCAGGGATGGGGTCTTTGTTTTACGGTTTGTTCTCTGTTTCCTTCTCCAGAGGTTACCAAACGTGCAATTATGGTAACAGTGAAAGTACGCACAACCGCCCAATGCAGATGTCTGTGCTTCCCTACTTGTTTGCTGGCTGCTGCCACCACCTGACACTTTATATCAGTGGCAGATTACCAAGCAGTGCAGAAACAAAAACTCACATCCTCCCTAGAAAGAAAGAGTTTTTCATTGACTGTTCAAATCCTCTGTCCGCTCTTCAAGTCATGCCTATGACACCTGCAACATTAATGTAATCTAGGTCACTGCTGTCAAAAATGGGAACTCTCCAGTTCTACCATCAGCATCTGATACAGGTTGCAGTGTATGCTAGATTTTCCCAGAAACCTTATTTATAAAAGTGTAGTACACACAAAATTGTGTCATTAACTGGTATAAGTAACAGAAAAATAAGCAGAAGACAATCGCATAAAGGATCAGTAAAAGAGAAACAGAGTTAGGAGGAAATCCATTCAGAGACATTTCAGAGGAACAGAATGAGAGCAGAAAAATATTTCATCCTTAAGAACATCCACCATCATAGCTGACACTGAGCAAAACAAATCAGCCGTTTGCTATTTTGTGGGGGGGATGGTGTTAAAGTCTTGACACAATGACATCGGTCTGCTTGGGCTGAGGTAACCACACATGGTTGTTGTGGCACCTATATGTTGGAAAGTGTACGGGTTACAGAAATACCACAGCAATATAGGCAGCATAAGGAAAAGTGAGTATACATTCATTGATATGTCAGATATCAGGTACAGTAAAGACGTGAACACACTATGGCACCCTTGGAATAGGGGCCCTAATAAGCGGTCAAAATATCTAGGGCAAAATAGACTTGGCATTTTCTTTTGCTCTAGAAGGTTGGTTCACACATTGTAGCAAGACCAATTTTCCCTCTGTACTCGAATTAACCTATCCCATTTAGTGTTAGACTGGCCTTAACCATTCCATGGTCAATAATTATATATTACCTCTAGTAATAACTGAGATGACACCATAGATAATTTGAGAAGAGACATGCATGGGATAAAACATTTAGGAGCTGCCCCTGTCCATTAGTAGTACAGGAGACAGTCCTGGGGTAAGTTTTCTATTTTTTAAATCCCTAGATCTAAGCATTTCTTGAATATGGACAGGGGGATCTTTGTTATATGTGTATGGGGAACGTGTTCTAGAAAAGCAGTATCCTCTGTGAGATAAAGCTGTCTCTCCAAACCATTCTGTTATTGTTGCAGAAGAAGGTTGGAATCCTAGAGTGAATATTTCTAATACCGTTTGACTTGCTGATGTGCAGTATTGGGTCGGAGGATGCCTTGCATGCCAGACATAGGCCACCTGTTAACAAGCCTGCAGGATACAGAGTATAATGACAAGGATTTGTGGCGGTCCATGTAGGACATGTTGTTTAGGCCTTGTAACCTTTTAGTACAGTATCTCTGTAGGTGTTCCAGTTGATCCATGTGCCTGGAGAGATACATGCCAAAGGGGGTATTATACGCAATGATTGGTCTAATGAGGATTGAGTGAAGATAGTAGTCCTGAACCAAACTCTGAGATGTGAATCAGCCCAGAAGAATCAAAGTACAATACCAAAGTTCCAAAGGTCAACAAGTTGAGGGTCCAGCCTAGAGAGACTGTTGATCTGGTGGCAATTTATGGCATCCAGTTCTCCCAGTATTGGATAACTGGAGTCTTTTAATGAAAGTTCTATCAAAGATTATATCTTGACTTTATCACATAGTCCAGGTTACCTGGGAGGATATTGCCATGTTACAGAGCTTCTGTCAAAAGCACTGTAAACACCTCCCCAGCAAGGAAATGTGTTGGGGATGGTACGTTTTCTAAATTTTCAATTAAGGAACAGTGTATACTAATGCATGCTATAAAGTAAAAGTTTATTGAAGTAGTGGAACTTTGTATTGCAGCTAAGATGATTTTATACTCATAAGTAACTCATCAAATTGTACATAGTTTACTGAAACCAAGTCTAGCATGTGTTGCAAAACTAAATTGTATGCATGACTTTGACTAATAAATATAGCTTCCTAGGTTTAACTGTAAATGCAGTAAAATGCTTTGTTAGCAGTTGAAAAAGAGTATTTGAATTGCATGTATACATTCATGGAGCACACATTTGTATTTTAGCACAAAAGCATGACATGTTTTGCAGAGTTCTTAACTCCATGTGATTATTGAATCTAAATGCATGTTCTGCTACCAGGATGAATGCATAGCAGTTACCACTTATGAATGGAAATCCAGTTCAAACAAACAAAAGAATTTATTTTTATTTCCCTTCATCAGAGTGAATGAATCACTGAGTTTGTTTGGTAATATGTGCTGCACAGAATATCAGTAAATACAACTTTATCTGCTTTTTTCAAGGAGAATGACAAACATTTGAATTAATTAAAAGAATGAGCACCTACAGGCCAAATAAAAAAAGTATTTTTGCAAAGTTTTACACAGTTTTTTCAAACACATTTTTGTTCAAATGGTCCTAGTTGCCTAGCAACATGCATTTGATGTTTACCTACCATTATGCAGTTTTTGAGTGTCTGTCTTAAAAGACAATCATAGACTTCATAAACCGCAACTTCATTAACCTTTCTGTTAAAGCCGTTGATTTACAGAATGGAGTAACACCTTTACTACCCCAGGTTTCAGAATATAAGCTTTTATTTGATGGCAGACAGATCATGTCTCTTAGGGGTAATAGTAAATAATCTCAAATTCGACCTGCATATCAACAAGACTATCAAAACTATCAACAAAAAGCTCGGCTCACTATATAGAAATAAACCTCTTCTAACCCCTATAGCTAGAATCGGTCGCCCGCTCTCATCTTCTCTCCACCTTTCTATATGGCTCCCCTATACTCTGTAACCTAAACAAATCAGAGCTTACCAAACTCTCTCACAGTTACCACCATATTGCCAGATTCGCCACTGGATCAACATATAGGACACATCATTGCCACAACCTCAGTCTCCTAGGGTGGCTAGAACTGCCAAGCTTAATACAGTTCAATCAGCTAATAGTAGCAAATAACATTCTCAACCAACCCGAAAACACCCCCACCCTTAAAATCATACAGTAACTCCAGACTATTATGCTCATCCCACAAGCTGTTAGTCCAAACACTAAAAGCTAATAACTCAGCTGGTGACTCCCTATTGCCAACTCCGTTGGGAAAGTTTGGAACTTACTTCCAGTGGACATTACCCTGGAACCCTCTTGAAGCCCTTTTAAAAAAGGCCTCAAACAGTATCATAAAAGGCACTGGCTCTGTTCATGTACCAACCCCAATTAATCCCCATAACAACTCCCTAACTCAACAGCAATGTACTAGCTTCTTGCTCACAAATGCTTGCAATGGCAATCTTGTTCTGTACATTTATTTGTAATAAAGTGTTGCTGTAATCTACCTGTTTATTATTTTTTATATTCTACTACATACTGTTAAAATTGTTGATCCCTCTGGAGTAACACACCGTATTTACTTGTGTTATTTATGTGTTGCTTGGGATGTATGTTTTTATATGCACAATTGGAGTTTTTCTCCCATTACTTTGTAAAACCCTTAGCATGTATGTATGTTTTTATCTGTATGTTTGGAGCTTTTCTCCCCAGGCCTCCGCTGAAAATGGGCATGCATCCAGTCGGACTATTCCGGTCAACAAATATAAAATAAATAAATAAATAAATATGTGGTAGGCAAAAATTGACTACATTGCAGTAAAGCCATGAAGTGACAGTACTGAGTTCAGAGAATGTGCCATCTTAGGGATTTCACAACAAAGCTTGCATCTGGAGATGCAGTTTTATCAAGCTCATCTAAAATTTCAACACAGCATGCTTGAGACGTAACAAAAACGTATTTTTCTTGTTTGTATTTATTATTGGAAGAATTAGACAGTCAGAGTGGCCCCCACTACAGGATGGTTATAAGGGAATAAGTGCTAACATATTAAATTATATAAAAATAAACTATAATACTGTATGGTTTTACACAGTTCTACTTTTGGAAAGTACTAAACCAAAGTATGTATTTTTCTTTCATTTTTCATACACCCCTGGCTTTATGTAATTACAGCAAAGGCTAATGAAGCTGTACTTTATTCTTTTATTATTTAAGTATTGTTTCTTAGGCATAATAGGTTGTTTGCACTGATCATATAAGAGACTATTGTAGGATTTAAATATTAATTTACATGATTATATCATTCAGAGTAGTTAAAATTTGCTTCTCTGGCCACTCAAACCCTAATTTGTAAAGAAACACCTCCTAACACTTCAAGCTAAATCAGTCAACTGGATGAGTGCTCCCTTCCCATGAAATTTTAAATGAATCAGAACAGGATAGTAAAACAAAGAATATGGGAGACATAAACTACCACACTAGAACAGCACTTATGTATCCCTACTCCTCAACACTAAACCACTCACCTACATTAAACCACCCACCTACACTAAACCACTCACATACACCACTAAATCACTCACCTACACTAAACCACTCACCTACACCACCAAACCATTCACCTACATTAAACCATTCACCTACAAAAAAACACTCACATACACCACTAAACCACTTACCTAAACTAAGCCACTCACGTACACCACTAAACCACACCTAAACAAAACTACTCACTTACACTATTAAACCGCTCACCTACACCACTAAACCACTCACCTACACCACTAAACCACTCACCTACATTAAACCACTAACCTATACTAAACCACTCACATACACTCCTAAACCACTCACCTACACTAAACCACTCATATACACCACTAAATCACTCACCTACACACTAAATCACTCATCTACACCACTAAACCACTCACCTACACCACTAAACCACTCACCTACATTAACCACTCAAATACACCACTAAGCCACTCACCTACAGACTAAACCACTTACCTACACTAAACCACTCACCTACACCACTAAATCACTCACCTACACACTAAACCACTCACCTACACCACTAAACCAGTCACCTACATTAAACCACTCACCTACACTAAACCACTCACATACACCACTTAACCACTCATCTACACTAAACCACTCACCTACACATTAAACCACCTACCTACACTAAACCACTCACATACACCACTAAACCACACCTACACTAAACTACTCACCTACACCATTAAATCACTCACCTACACCACAAAACCACTCACCTACACCACTAAACCATTCACCTACATTAAACCACTCACCTACACTAAACCACTGACATACACCACTAAACTACTCACCTACACTAAACCACTCACCTACACCACTAGATCACTCACCTACACATTAAACCACTCACCTACACCACTAAACCAGTCACCTACATTAAACCACTCATCTACACTAAACCACTCACATACACCACTAGACCACTCACCTACACTAAACCACTCACCTACACAACTAAATCACTCACCTACACACTAAATCACTTACCTACACTAAACCACTCAGCTACACCACTAAACAACTCACCTACATTAAACCATTCACCTGCACTAAACCACTCACCTACACCACTAAACCACTTACCTGCACTAAACCACTCACCTACACCACTAAACCACACCTACACTAAACTACTCACTTATACCATTAAACCACTCACCTACACCACTAAACCACTGACCTACACTACTAAACCACTCACCTAACCAATTTATACTAGCTTTATTCTGCTGTCAGTATACTGTGGCATCCCACGTGAATACAATAGGCCATATGCAGATGGACCATAGACTCAAGTCTAACACTTATCCATCTGACAATACACCTGGTGCCTCTATATCCTTCATAGTCCTCATCATTATGTAACCAGTTGTGGATCTAATACAGAAGAGTAAGGCACTAGAAAATTTAGGTAATGTATTGTTCCATACCCAGCGTACATCTACATTGCTAATGCTTTCACAATACTTTGTGTTCTCTTTTTCTGCTGAGCTAATAGTTGTCAGCACTGCTAACTCTGTCAGAATGTTTTTACTGTTCTTTAACTGGGCTGTTTTGAAAGGGTAGCTAAGAGGCCTGTATCCTTATCCTGCTTCTTAGTATTCATGACTGTTTCAGAAATACACAAGAAAGGCAAACTCTAAAACCCTGTACAAAGAAAATTCTGAACATGAAATATCAAAAATCAGCACTGTATCATGATGTAAAGCTCCAAAGACTGCTTACTAAATAAAAATTCACTCCCTAATTAATTATAACATGATCCAGATCAACCAGTTGGTAAAAAAAATGAGAAAATTCTTTGTTTTCACTGTTCCAGTTTATTATTTTCTCTGTGCAATCTTTCCCCCATCATTACAATGTTCTTATATTTTCTTATTTTCATGTGTTGTATTATTTTTCTGGTTAATATGCTTATGTAATTTTTGTTAAGTTTCTCAACCATCGTAACACCTGTTTTGTTTTGTTGGTTTAGTTACCATAGAGTTACTCAGGTTTGTGAACCGAGGTGTCCTGAGTTTACCTTGTAATAGGGTACCATTAAAGAAAGTTTATATACTCATTGCAAAAACGTTTGCTTATTATGGTCTATTTTCTCACTCAGATCTGCACACTCTTTATACGTCTTGTTTGGGTCCTGATCATATTTGTTTTTTTGTAGCAAATACCTTGGTAAATGTAATAAGTCTTAGAAATGAACAAGCTGGCTGTTCCTCCAAACCCTCAGTGAGTGGCATAACTGTCAGATACCATCCCTTAAATACCACCTCTAAAGGATGTTCCACGGACTGCATCTCCATCCTCACAACATATTCTAAGGTGTGTATCAAAACACCATGTGAGGGTGTTGTATATTGAGTAGTAATAGATAATAAGAGCTTGTGCAGTACTAAGAACCCAGGTAGCTCAGAACTTTCATTTTTTCTTGATTTTCATGAACCTGTCAAAACTTCTACAAGCTTTTCTGGACCATTCTTTAGAAGAATAACCTAACCTGAGGGAATGCCCCCTTTTGACAACTCTGATACACGGTCTAGTTATTGTCTTGCTCCCACGATTCCATTAGAGGAAATGCTTTATTGTTGTAGGTGAATAACAGACTATCTATAATGAGGATTATTGTAAGCCTGAGCTATGTAGTGGTACTGTTGCTGAACTCCAAAAAGAGAACATATGCTCTGCAGTACATCTATGACATTTGTAAGAAAAGTGGTAGATACTTCACAAGGGGACTGACTGGCATGAATGTGTTCTTATATAGTGGTGCTGGGAGGCATGTCTTCTGAGTAAGTAACCTCAGTCATAAATAGAACAGTATCTAGAGAAAACTCTGAAGGTCCTGGCTACCAAACCTTTACCCTAGTTATGTATCAATACATAGATAAGAAATGTTCTGTCTTCAAGGAAGGGGCCTACATTTAGCTAAAGTACCTTTCCACACTGGTACTCTATACGAATAGTTATAATTTGTCCTACTGCCTCTCTTCTTCAAACAAAGATTCTAAAATAATGAACAACTTTATGTAAAAAATATTTTATTTCTTTTTTGTTATGTAAATAGATTATGTAGCCTAGCATCACTCAGCATGCAGGATTATTGAATGGACAGTATAACCTAGAATGTCACATGCAGGATTACTGTATGGACATTATGGCCTAGAATGTCACATGCAGGATTACTGTATGGACATTAAAGCCTAGAATGTCACATGCAGGATTACTGTATGGACATTATAGCCTAGACTGTCACATGCAGGATTACTGAATGGACATTATAGCCTAGAATGTCACATGTAGCATTATTGAATGGACAGTATAGCCCAGAATGTCACATTTGGGATAACTATATGGACATTATATCCTAAAATGTCGCATGCAGGATTACTGTAGTGTGGACATTATAGCCTAGAATGTCACATGCAGGATTACTGTAGTATGAACAGTATAGCCTAGAATGTCACATTTGGGATAACTATATGGACACTATAGCCTAGAATGTCACATGCAGGATTGCTGTATGGACATTATAGCCTAGAATGTCACATGCAGGATTACTGTATGGACATTAAAGCCTAGAATGTCACATGCAGGATTACTGTATGGACATTATAGCCTAGAATGTCACATTCAGGATTATCGAATGGACATTATAGCCTAGAATGTCACATGTAGAATTATTGAATGGACAGTATAGCCTAGAATGTCACATTTGGGATAACTATATGGACATTATATCCTAGAATGTCAATGCAGGATTACTGTAGTATGGACATTATAGCCTAGAATGTCACATGCAGGATTACTGTATGGACATTAAAGCCTAGAATGTCACATGCAGGATTACTGTATGGACATTGTAGCCTAGAATGTCACATGCAGGATTACTTAATGGACATTATAGCCTAGAATGTCACATGTAGAATTATTGAATGGACAGTATAGCCTAGAATGTCACATTTGGGATAACTATATGGACATTATATCCTAGAATGTCACATGCAGGATTACTGTAGTATGGACATTATAGCCTAGAATGTCACATGCAGGATTACTGTAGTATGGACAGTATAGTCTAGAATGTCACATTTGGGATAACTATATGGACATTATAGCCTAGAATGTCACATGCAGGATTACTGTAGTATGGACATTATGGCCTAGAATGTCACATGCAGGATTACTGTAGTATGGACGTTATAGCCTAGAATGTCACATGCAGGATTACTGTATGGACATTATAGCCTAGAATGTCACATGCAGGATTACTGTATGGACATTATAGCCTAGAATGTCACATGTAGGATTACTGTCTGGACATTATAGCCTAGAATGGCACATGCAGGATTATTGAATGGGCAGTATAGCCTAGAATGTCACATTTGGGATAACTAAATGGACATTATAGCCTAGAATGTCACATGCAGGATTACTGTAGTATGGACATTATAGCTTAGAATGTCACATTCAGGATTATTGAATGGACATTATATCTTAGAATGTCACATGCAGGATTACTGTATGGACATTATAGCCTAGATGTCAGTGAAGGTGCACACAGAGTTCTCCTAGACTAATAATGATGCTTGGAAATAGCACAGTGTCACCTTCACATGGCAGTTCTTTGTAACTGAGGTAATGATACAGCTGTCAAGGTTATTACTTTATTTGTATCCTGCATAGATTTGCCTGAGTCAGAACATCAGAGATGGTCCTTAATGCTGTGGCTAACTTATTAAGTATACCATATACAGGTCTCTTCCTCTTTAGTCAGATGTCAGTTTCACTAATGCAACCTTCAGAAAAACATTTTAAAAATAATCTCTTAATTTCTTAGCAGAGTTGCCCAATGCAAACCTTTTCTGCTTTGGTGCCAATGTCAAAATGAATTCTTAGGGATATATGATGAAAACATTTATTTATGGGGCATGAATTGCTGCAATTAAAATAAGATGTAATCTGGCATGCATACTGTAAGTATTAATGCAAGAAACTGAATAAACGCCTTGGCTTTCAAGTGATTAACAAACTATGTAGGCTCTTCACTATGCCCTAAGTCAGTTCCTAAACAAAGTGGCTACTTGTGAGGCATATAGTACAATGGTTTTCACAACATGAAGTCTGTCAACAATATGATGGCAGTCTAGAATGGGAGAGGATATTCGGAACAGGTAGCAGTAGGTAAGAGAACTCTCAGTGGATGTTTTATAATTTAGATGCACTATCAACATCTCTGACTGGTATGGGGTGCCTAATAACTATTTGTTCATTTGTATTTGTTGACCAAAAAAGTCCAACTGGGCAGAGCTGATTTTCAGTGCAGACCCGGAGGGAAAAATTTAATCACAGTACATTTATACTAACAAGTGAATTTCAGGCAGGTCTCATAAAAATAGTTACATTTCCAGATAAAAAACATAATTACAAGATAAGTATATACAGTAAATTATTTAATCAACAATTATTAATATATACAGTTCTTGTAACTCTAAAATCCTGCAGGAAGTAAATAGACTGATATTGTAGAAGGGAAAACTTTGGTATTAAATTTAATGTTCTTACATTTCAGTAAAGAAAGTTTTGCAAGAAGTTTAAGATACATAATGAAGTAAATTATAAGATTATGTAGGAAGGGATATTTTAGTGTTGTATAGGTTTGTAAAACATTCAAGAGATATAATGAAGTAAGTTATAAAATTGTGTACATTCATAGATGCAAAGGCAGTCATGGGGCTAGTTAAATAACTCATCACTAATAACATAGTCATACTTTTTAGATTTAGACATGACAGAATTATATGTAGAAGAAAATACAACGAAGGAATAAGTACATTTTCCTCTTATGATTTAATTTTACATAAAATGATGTAATGTAAGCAGTGTTATGCCTAGTAAGACTGAAATGAAAATAAAACAATTATTTTCTAAGTATGTTGGGTTATATAACCACAAAACACATATGATGAGGTCAAATACTGTTGATGTGCAGCTTGTGTAATCATCTGTTTGCACCCATTTGCCTCTGAAGTCACTGAATTACTATGAAACAATAAAAGGATATAACTGCCCTATTAAAAGGGCATAGTATGTAGCAAATATTCTACACTAAGCAGTGTGGTTTGTTCAGAGAAATGTTTGATGGGCAAAAAATACCAGAGAAAACTGAACTATTACATTGCTTGGTGGAAATATAGTTGCCAGTTGACAGCAAAATGTCTAGAAATAACCCAATAGTAACAGTAGTATGAAATAAATGAGAAGAAAGCACTTTGATGTAAATGATATTTACAAAAAGAAAAAAACTTTCATCAAATAGTAGAACATTTTATAGTGCAAGAAAACAAAGGCAAACATCAACAAATGTAAGTAAAACCAATGAAAATAATTTTGGAGCATGGTGATATTCGTTAATGTGAGGCATAGTAATAATGTCCCTCCAGCCATACTTTCAATCATTTATCCAACTTTTGATCTTTCAAACTGCTTGACCTGGTAAGGGTTGCAGTGGTAGAAATCTGAGCAGGGCAGAACAAACTTCCCTATCACAACCAGTAGTCTCCAGTTCATTATAAAGAATTCTGAGGGATTCCTTATAAGCTGAGAGAATCTCTAACATGTCCTGGGTTAACCTAGAAGTCTCCTCTCAGTTGACCATGTCTGATATGCCACCTGTGGCAGGCAGTCAGAGGACATCCTCGTGAGGTACCCAAAGATCTCAACTAATTCCTCCCGACCGCAGGAACAGTAGTTGTACTCCAACTTCATGTCATCTTCCTCACTTTATCCAAGAGAGTGAGCCCAGGAGCCATGTGAAGGAATATTAATTCCAACATTTATATCTGTGATCTCATTCTTTCAGTCCTTCTCTAAAGCTTCTGAGCACAGATGGAGGACTGAGATACAAACTGATAGCTTCATCTTATGGCTCATCTCTCATGTTGCCGCATCATAAACAAGACACCGAGATACTTAAAACTCCTTCATTTGGGTAGCTATGCTTATCTCTACTCTAGTAAGTAATTCACATTTTTTCTGGACAAAATTGTGACTTCTGATTTGGACGTGCTGATTTTCATTTTAGCTGCTTCATAATCAGTAATGAACAATTTTAGCGTTTGCTAGCGATCACAGTCACTGGAGGCCAATTGTACAACATTATCTGTAATCAATAAAGATATTAACCATTGTACTTCCAGACTGAATACTTTGTAAACCTTGGCTGAGCCAAGATTATTAGAATGAGGAAAGGAAAAAAACAATAGACCATTGGTGGAATCCTGCACCAACTCTGAATGTATTCTGCTTATTGCTAAGAACGTAGATATACCACCTAATCCAGAAATACAAGGTCCCTCCAAATAACATGCATTAGCAGCCCTGCAATCTCATTCTGTTGTAATACCTCTCAAGGCATTACATGCTAAATGGTCTTATGCCTTTTACACATGCACAAAAACTCATGTAAACCATATTGGCAAACTCATATGACCCTGTTATATCCATGCAAGGGTAAAAAGCTGATTCAGGATGCCATCTACATTGATTGTCTGGAATCAGAGGCTCACCCATCGGAAGAAGCCTCCTTTCTGGCATCCCGATGTAGACTTTTCCAGGGAGACTGATGGGTGTGACTCCTCTGTAACTGTAACACACGCTGCTGTCACCATTTTAGAAAATGTAGACAAGTGTCTGAATTTGTCAGTCAAAATGCACTCTCCCTGTCTCCCACACTTTGAAAAAGCATATTAACCATGAGAATCCACAATATCCAGCAGCTTCAACATTTCTGGGCAGATGTTGTCCACTGCTGTAGGCTTGCCACCTTGGTAAACTTCCTATGGGAAGCACTCAGGAAGCATCCTTACTAGGTACCCAGTCTAACTCACCTCAGTCAACCCACTGTTTAATTGCTGTATTGACCTCACCTACAGAAATTGAGTCAGTTTCATTGCTTCTAGCATTGCCTTCTCAAAAGAGTGTACTTCTACTGCGTTTATGAATTCCCAAAGTATTCCTTTCACCTTTTATGTGTCCCAGATGAGGTAAGCATTTCTCCATTCATGCTAAGGAAAGCATGGCCATTGTCCCCCTCTATCCTCTGTCTGAGTCACCAGAGGGTTTGTCAGAACCTCTTTGAAGTCAAATAAAAGTCATCTCCATGGTCTTGCAAAACTCCTTCTACACCATGGCCTTTGCATTGCTGATCACTGCAGCAGTTGTCCTCCTGACCTATCATAACATATAAGTTATAGCTGCCAACTCCAGTGGCATAGAAGGATAAATCCATGATAATGACCCAGTTGACCCAAGTCTGACTAGTGGCTTGAGTATTAGCTGGAGCTGATAAGGGGCGGAGAGGAGTGATATAGCTTTGCCAGCTCACCTTTTTTTGGAGGGCATGGAACTGTATGAATAGGATGCATATTCCTATGTCTCAATCCCCAGTGGAGACCGGTGACTCCACAAATATATTAACTTTGGTGGTGGGGGAGGCTATCTTGAGGAATTCCGTCATTTGTGGAAGTGAGTGAAACACCCTCACTGATGTGAGTTGCATTCCATACTCTGGGCACATGCTGCGAGATTAGGGCCATATAAAGAAAAAAACTCTGATGGCTACCTAAATGATAACCCTTCTTGGTTGGTTCTACTTCACCCACACCCCAAGAAGTAGATTCATTTAGCAAGCTGTCTGAGAGAGGGCTGATGGTTGGCAGGCAGCAGGAGGGAAAAGTGACTAAAAGACATTATACATCATATCAGGTGAATCTTTCATTAACACTGCTTGGAGGGCTGCTTTCATTAACTTGATGATATCCCTTGCTGTCCTTAGGTTAGCACAGTGACAAGCAATGACCATCTTTTGGTTGCAGAGTCATTCTGATACCTCATCTCCTGAGCTCTTAAACAAGGTCCATTTAAAATCTGTAACCCAACCTCTCCAGTTGTACAGAAGAAGCTCTTCAAGAGGTGGGAACCATAAAAAACATACCACCAGGAAGATATGAACTGGTTTTAATCCAAACAGAGACAATAAAAGGAACATAGTACAAACGCAGTATAAAGGTTAAGTGCTTTCATCTGGGTACCTCCCAGACTTCATCAGAACAGTAATAGTCAATTACACAATAAATTTATATCAACACCAGCCAATCAAAATTCCCCCTTATTAACCCGTATCCTAGTAACCAATTCAACAATATAACAAGTAAAATTCACTTAAAAATATGTTTAGAACATTCGTTTTCTTTCAAATATCATTTTATAAAACAATAAAAACAAGTTAAAATGACCCAAACAGGTTCAAACCCCTTAGGGTGTAAATAATTAACTCATTGTAAATAAATATGTGTATATGTATGTATGCTCTAGTGTGGTAAATGTAAAATTATTCAGCATCTTGAATCAATAGTTAAGCTTCCAATACCCAACAGTTATCCTAACCACTATAACTTAGCAGCCTTTATCTTTACCATACTGTTAATACTAATTGTTTCATTAAGCCCTGGGGGTTTTGCAGCATCCAATTTTAATTGCCATAATAACTCCCGATATTCCAGCCTAGCTTCCCAATATCCCTCCATAGGGCCCAGTGCCACTTGTTGCAATATAAAAAATACATATTTACTTTTTGGGCATCCTTTATGATGTCTAAATAAAGCATTAGTATCTTTCTCGTGGGAAACATCATACAGATGGTCGTATTCCCACTTCCTGCTAGTCCTCTCAGTCTTTCCTATATAGAAACTACAACAAGCCTCACAAATAACCAAATAAACCACCCCTCTACTGTTACAATTAAAATGGTCCTTTGACTTAATATGTAAATTCCTAGCTTTCAAAAAAATCTCATCCCTATCTGCCATATATTTACATTGATTGGAAAAGCCACATTTATATGTTCCAAGTTTCTTGTTTTTATTATTGAGAAGTTCCCTTGTGCTAGTGTAGCTCTCAAACATCTCCTTTAAATTTGTATCTCTCCTTCTAATAAATACCGTTGTTTCTGTAATAATTTGTTTAATCTCCGTATTGATTGTCAAGACACCCCAGTATTTTTTAATAATACTTTCCACATCAACTGAAAAAGAGGAATAGGTATGTATAAGGGCTGAATTAAACTTATCCTCAACAACACAAGCACCTGTTTCCTCTGTGAAATACTTACCCAACAAGGAGTAGTATCTATTTTCTCTATCTCTCATTACTTCCTGCATCAGTTGGTCTATCAGGGTAGTGGGGTATCCCCTCTGTAGAAATAAACCCTTAATAAACTGAATTTCCTGGGCAAAGATTTCTGGGTCACTACACATCCTTGAAGCCCTGATTAATTGCCCTTTTACAATCCCCTTTTTTGATAATATGGATGTTCACTGTCAAAGTGTAAGTATGAATTAGAAAACATTTCCTTTCAAAAAAATCTTAGAATGAAACCTATTATCAGTAAAATCTTTATATATGCAAATATCTAGGTAACTAATAAATTCACCAGAACTTACATGAGTTAACCTCAAGAATGTAATACTTCCCTCAATATATGTCAGGAATTGTTTTAGTTGTTCCTCAGTGCCTTTCTAAAAAAGGCAGATGTCATCCGAGAACCTATTGTAATACATTACATTGGAAAACAGATCCGTAGTGAATACATCATTCTTTTCCCAATAGTATAATACCAGGTTTGCAAATATGGGGGCACAAGTGGCCCCCATTGCAACCCCTTGGACCTGTTAGTAGTATTCACCATTAAAGAACATAAAATTATTCTTAAGGATGGTGTCCATGAATTCCATAATTAGGTTCACTTGCTTGTTCTTTAAATATTCACACTCCAGCAGGATCTCCTGAAATCATTTAAACATCAATAGTTACAAATAATAAATCTCAATCAAACTTGTCATTAGTTACTTGTTTAAGAAAGTCCCAGGATTCTTTAGAAATATGTTTAATAGGGGAAACAAATTTCTTCAGCCAATGGTTTATGTAAATAGCTAAAGGTTCAGTTTTTGAACCTGCCCCTGCCACAATGGGACGAAATGGTGGATGAATTATGTCTTTTGAGTCTTAGGTATACCAAAGACTGAAGGTATACCCAGGTTCTTCACCAATAAAAAATCCAGTAGAACCTTGTCAGTAGTACCCTGAAAAAAAATGGCCTTTAATAAAAAAATCAATTTTGGAATAAGCAATCATAATTTCATTCTTAGAAAAAATAACATATTTTGTTTCATCATTTAAGATATCAAACATGTAAGAGTCATACTCTATAGTGTCCATAATTACAACCCCACCCCCTTTATTAGGTTTCATAATACTGTACCCCTTCTGTAGCAAGTCCATAACTAGTTTTTCTTCTTTATCTGTTAAATTGCAATAATCTTTCTTGTTTAATGGTCTTATCTGCCTAATTTCTTGTTCAACCAATTCCTCAAATAATTTCAAAATGGGGTGTAGGGGTGGGTTAAACACACTTTTTCTCTTTAATTCCTTCCTGTTATTCTGCTTGCCCTTTAAAAAAGTGTCCCACGTTCAATTTACGTAGAAACTATTTTAAATCAAAGTATCTACAGTTTTTAATGGCCTAGTAGGTACAAATTGAAAACCTTTAATGAATAATCCAAAGAAAGTTTCATTTATTTCCAAATCCGTATAATTATAAATGTTAAAATTACCTAATCTGTTTAGAATACCTGAATGGGAGACATTAATACTTTCTTCCATTATATCTGTCCCTAACCTCAATTTCACTGGTAATCTCTGTGGTAATTTTGATATTGATAATTCATTCCTCACCCCCCCCCCCCTTGGGCACTGATTGTTGAAACGCCAGTTGTTGTCTTGGTTGTTCACCATTTGTTTTTGTGCTATATGTTTGCTTCTCCTCAAAAGGGGGGGGGGTAATCTAAAGGGGAAACAAGAATGTCTGCTTCATTGTAACTTCCTGATTTAATTTGTAGTTGACTGCTGTTCTATTACCATCAACAACACTCACAGGTAAACCCCTAGGTGGTGGGTACACCCTCCCCTCATGGTATTCAAATAAATCCCTTTGCATTTTCTTAAATTTCCTATTAAAAACACTATTGCAATGTACATTCACTTCAAGAGGTGGGAGTTAACCTCATTTCATGTGACAGCATCTGACAGACATTTGCAGGACAGTTGCACTATACATCTGAGATTCGCATATATGTGCAGCAGTCATTCCTGCTCGCTGACCTAACTCACAAAAATATATCTCAATCATGAAAGCAATCAAGCCGATATTCAGGAACAATGTCCATGTTTTCTTCTAGCTAGATAATCTTTTATTGAGTTTGAAATCTTGAAGGTGTTCACAAATGTTCATAATGAACAATATGAATTAAAAAGCTGGGAGAATGAAATCTCGTTAACAGAAACTGGCCATACTTATTTATTTATTTTATATTTATTTAAATTTGTTGACCGGGAGTGTCCGACTGGACGTAGGTCAATTTTCAGCGGAGGCCCGGGGAGAAAAGCTCCACAGTAAAATAAACAGACAGTAGTTACATTGGATTACATAGTGATTAACAATTTAACATAGAAATTACTTACAACATATTTACAGATGAAGAACATAGTACATCAGTAGACAACTAGAATCTTTATCTGTGAAGAACATAACAGGCATTAACAAATGTAACAATGAGAAGTTCCTGCTGTATAATAAGTACTAGGCTTATGAGCATCTGAGCTTGCTATAATCAAGGTAGTTATTGGGGTGGAAAGAAAGATAGTGGTTGGATGGGGTGGATGATATTAGAGTGGGAGTTGCAAGGGCATAGCCAGCATGTTTTTATGTGCGCTTTTAGTAAAGTTTTGAAGTGGGTGCATGATGGTATGGAGGTAATTGTGGGTGGGAGTGAGTTCCATAATTTGGCTACGGCGCAAGAGAATAGTGCTTCACCAGCAGAGTTATTGGCTTTAGTGATCAGCAAGTGATTTTTGTTGCTGGATCTTAGTGGTCTGGTGGTGCGATAGGGTTGGAGTAGATTCTGGAGGGATGGGACATTTAGTGGATGGTTTACTAGTTTGTGGGCGAGTGAGAGTTGATACCACTGAAGGAGGTGAGGGAGTTCAAGCCAGCCCAGTTCAGCAAGTGAGAGACAGTGGTGACTACGGTAGGATGCACCTGTGGCGAATTTGGCGATTTTGTTGTAGCAGGTCTCTAGCTTGTTTAGATCACATTGCCTTAGGTTGGTATATATTGGAGAGGCATAAAGTAGGGTGGAGATAAGGTGGGAATTTGCTATTGAAATCTTTGCTGCTTTGGTGAGAAATTGTTTATTTCTGTATAATGCTCCTAGTTTTTGTGGACTTTTTATGGTCATGGATATGTGAATGTCAAATTTTAGTTTATTGTCTATTTCCACTCCTAGCAATTTGGTGTGTTCAGTTGGGTATATAGTGGTATTGTCTTTTGCTGTGATGTTAAAGTGAGAGTTGTTTTGAGTATGTTTGGTGGGTTGGAAGATGAGTAGTTTAGTTTTGTTTGGGTTGAGTATTAATTGGGCATCGGATAACCATGTTTCAACAGAGGAAAAGGCTTCCTGTGTGACTTTTTGCAGTTTGGGTAGGGACTGGGCTGAGCAGATGATAGTTGAGTCATCTGCATATTGGATGAGTGTACCATGTTTGGTGGCAGAGGCTAGATTATTGGTGTAAACAGAGAAGAGTAGGGGTCCAAGGATGAATCCTTGGAGAACCCCTATGGAGACAGGTAGTTGGGGAGATATGTCATTCTGCCATACAATGGATTGTTGGTGGTCAGACAGGTAACTCTGAAACCAGTTGGTGACTGATTGTGAGAAGGATAGGTTATTGAGGACGGAGATAAGTTGTTTGTGTGGGACCATGTCAAATGATTTAGATAGGTCTAGGAAAGTAGCAGAGGAGAGATAGCCATTGTTTTTATGCTGAAGGATAGTGTTAGTAAAGGGGAGTAAGGCAGTGGTGGTGCTATGGTTTGGTCAGAAACCATGCTGAGTACTGGAAAGGAGGTTGTTAGTAAGGAGGTAGTCTGAGACCTGAGAGTGTATGCATCTCTCTAGTATTTTGGAGAGTGGAGAGAGAATAGCTATGGGGCAGTAATTGGTTAGTTCTACAGAGGGTCCGCCTTTGTGGAGGGGAATTATATGTGAGACTTTCCACAGTGTGGGAATGTAACTTTCTGACAGAGATCAGTTAATCAAGATGGATACTGGGTAGGCCAGAGCATCAGCTGCGATTTGTAGGTATTCACTTGGGAGGTTGTCTGCTGCTAATTTGGTGGGTTTAAGTTTTGTTAAGAGTTTTTTTATGTTGGAGGTAGGTACAGGAGAAAAAGAGAAGGCAGTGGGGAGATTACTAGTTGAAGGTGTGGTTTGGAGGGGAGGGGGGTTGTGTTGTTTAGCTAGTGATAGTATGGTTTGGGTGAAGTGTGTGTTGAATGAGGTAGCAATATTTTCTGAGGAGTGAGGGATGTTAGGAGGAGGGGTACTGACTTTACCTGGGTGGAGGATGGAGTTTATGGAGGACCAGAATTGTTTGGGGCTGTGTTGTGAGGAATCTAGGGCAGACTGGTAGTACTGGAATTTGTCCTGTTTTATTAGCTTTTTGACTCTATTGCGTAGTTCTAGGAATTTCTGTCTAGCTGAGGGGGTTTTGGTTTTGTGACAGTGCTCCCAGGCTTTATCCCCGTTTTTCATTTCTGACTTGGTGGTTTTCTGTAGCCATGGGGAGGGTTGTGCTTTGGTTCTGAAAAATCTTATGGGGGCATGGTAATTAAGGATGTTCAGGAAGGTAGTATTAAAAAATTCAACTGCGTCATCTAGACTGAGGTACTTTAGAGCATGCTAGTTACATTCTTTGAGGGATGAGATGAATGTGAGTGGGTTAAAGTTTATTTTTTTACGTATTTGACGATAGATGACAGGTTTAGCTTGGTATAGGTATTTTTTGAGTAGGAATGTTGGGGAGTGATCACTGAAGCTATCTGATAAGCAGCCTGTTATATATGACTGGGAGCTCTTACTGACTAGTATCCAATCCAGGGTAGTGCGCTTGCTGGAGTTTTTATTTATCCTTGTTGGTGACTGGACTAGTTGGGTGAAGCCATGAAGGTGTACATGTTGGGTTGGATTGTTGCCAGAACAGGATTGCCAGTCAATATTGAAATCACCTAAGATGATAGTTTATTGGGGGAGATGGTGGGTAGACCAGCTGAGGAGGTTTTCTAGTGGAGGGATGTTTTGGCCAGGTGGGAAGTAGTATCCAATTATGTTGATGGTTTTGTTTTGGTTAATTTTGAGATTGGTATATATTATTTTTTCATTGCCTATTTGTGGAGCTGATGATTTTAAGATCTGGATATTTAGATGCTGTTTAAATATTATAGCTACACTACCTCCTTTTTTGTTTAGCCGGTCTACTCTTAGTATGCCGTAACCTGTAGGGAGTATTTGCTCACTGGTAATGTGAGGTTTTAGCCAGGTTTCTGTCAGGATGACTATATCTGGGGAGTATAAGTCTATGGTGGCATGGAGTTCATGGACTTTGTTGGATATACTTCTAATATTTAGGCTTAGTAGAAGGAAGTCACTTGGCTTTCTATTGGCTGTAATATGGAGAAAGTTGTGGTTTCTAGTCTGATTATGAGGATTGGGGTTGGAGATGGTAGGGCCAGGGTTGGGGTGGATGTCACCACTTAGGGCTAGTTTTGATATGCATGAGATTATTAGTTTTCTCAGTTTTTGAATGTGTTTGTTTATAAGGGAAACTTTATGATTGTGCTCAGTGGGTAATAGGTATGGTGGGAGGGTTACTATGTTAAGTTGTAGGGATGCTTTACGTTTGAGTAATATAGTTGGTAGAATATGTGGGGGTGCATAGGGATGGTTCTTGAGCTGGTGGGAGGGGAGCTGAGTATGGGTGAGACATAAGTGGTGGTGTGAGTAGTAGTACAGTGGTAGTGGTTGAGTGGGGGAATGATGGAGCTTTGGTAGGATGTAAGATATGCAAGGAGAGTGCATGCAGTGAGCAAAGGAAAGGTATGCTTGTACATGTTAGTTGAGGAGGTGTGATAGTAGAGGGAATATGGAGGAGGTAGTGTTGGGTTAGCGCTGTGGTTGGCTATTGCAAAGATGGGAGGGGTTTGAGTGCAATAAAGATGGGACCACTGGGGGCAGGAGGGAATAGGGGGCAGGGTGGGGAGCGAAGTGGGTAGAGACCCTGTTAGGTTCTTGTATGAGGGGCTGGAAACAATCACAAAGCAAGACAAGTATGTGTTAAGAAACAATCACAATTGACCAAGGACTGCTCTGAAACTGTAAGTCTTTTCTTAATTTCTCAGGTGGAAAAACAGGATAACCTTGTATCAGTAGGCTACTGTGGTCATAGTTTAAATTAACAAACACACAGTATTGATCAGTTATGGATACTATTTGCTAACAGAAGGGAATAAGAGAAAGTGGAAGATGTGTGTGTGGTGGGGGGGGCTGCTTACAGCCAAAGCACAGTGCTCTCCAGGGGAAAATGAAGATTGGCTCAAACAGGTAGACACATACTCAAAGTTAACTGTAGCTGTTTGCAGACAGTTCAGACCCGGACTGCTTTTCTTATAAGAATGTTAAAGGTGGTACCGCAGTTGAATACTTAAGAGTGGTGTTAGGTCTAGAAAAGAAGAGTACAGAGAGGAGTAAGCACTTTTGAGATGGTAAATATATATTATAAAGATTATAAAAAACACACTGAGCAAATAGCTACCACATGCAGGACAATGTCCTGAACCACTACTTAGTATATGCAGATACTGAGCCAATTGGAAGAACATTAGAAAAAAAAAACCCAGACAGTTATGCAGTCACAGATAAAAATATAGCGAGCAGCAATCTGTCGTGGTTCTCTAATGTGATTCTATCCACCAGTAACAGCACAAATTTATAGAAATAATTTAGACACAAATTTATAGAAATAATTTAGACACTAGTATGAGCTGTCTACACACAACACAATTACATGAATAACATTAGTGAACAAGGTGCAGCTATGCAAATAGACCATACATACTATTATACTAGAAACAACTTGGTGCATACAAAATGCTAGCATGCCATAGTAACATCAATAATAAAGCATAAATCATATTAGATGTGTAACACAATTCAACATAAACATATACAGTTGTAAAATGTCTAATACAATTCAACATAAATAGGCATTTACAGTTGTAAAACACTTACTGGAGAGACACTGAGCCTTCATGGGGCCTGTAGCAGAGTGGATTGTAGTTTTACAAATGGTGCCTGCCACAGGTAATATTTATTAACTCTGGGATTGTCTTAAGGTAATAAACAGGGAAGGGAGGGAGAACAAGGGTGTGAGCAGGCAGTTCTTTGTACTGCTGCTAATGAGCCAAAGCAAGACAAGTATGTGTTAAGAAACAATCACAATTGACCAAGGACTGCTCTGAAACTGTAAGTCTTTTCTTAATTTCTCAGGTGGAAAAACAGGATAACCTTGTATCAGTAGGCTACTGTGGTCATAGTTTAAATTAACAAACACACAGTATTGATCAGTTATGGATACTATTTGCTAACAGAAGGGAATAAGAGAAAGTGGAAGATGTGTGTGTGGTGGTGGTGGGGGGCTGCTTACAGCCAAAGCACAGTGCTCTCCAGGGGAAAATGAAGATTGGCTCAAACAGGTAGACACATACTCAAAGTTAACTGTAGCTGTTTGCAGACAGTTCAGACCCGGACTGCACTTTTCTTATAAGAATGTTAAAGGTGGTACCGCAGTTGAATACTTAAGAGTGGTGTTAGGTCTAGAAAAGAAGAGTACAGAGAGGAGTAAGCACTTTTGAGATGGTAAATATATATTATAAAGATTATAAAAACACACTGAGCAAATAGCTACCACATGCAGGACAATGTCCTGAACCACTACTTAGTATATGCAGATACTGAGCCAATTGGAAGAACATTAGAAAACAAAACCCAGACAGTTATGCAGCCACAGATAAAAATATAGCGAGCAGCAATCTGTCGTGGTTCTCTAATGTGATTCTATCCACCAGTAACAGCACAAACTTATAGAAATAATTTAGACACTAGTATGAGCTGTCTACACACAACACAATTACATGAATAACATTAGTGAACAAGGTGCAGCTATGCAAATAGACCATACATACTATTATACTAGAAACAACTTGGTGCATACAAAATGCTAGCATGCCATAGTAACATCAATAATAAAGCATAAAACATATTAGATGTCTAACACAATTCAACATAAACATATACAGTTGTAAAATGTCTAATACAATTCAACATAAATAGGCATTTACAGTTGTAAAACACTTACTGGAGAGACACTGAGCCTTCATGGGGCCTGTAGCAGAGTGGATTGTAGTTTTACAAATGGTGCCTGCCACAGGTAATATTTATTAACTCTGGGATTGTCTTAAGGTAATAAACAGGGAAGGGGAGGGAGAACAAGGGTGTGAGCAGGCAGTTCTTTGTACTGCTGCTAATGAGCCAAAGCAAGACAAGTATGTGTTAAGAAACAATCACAATTGACCAAGGACTGCTCTGAAACTGTAAGTCTTTTCTTAATTTCTCAGGTGGAAAAACAGGATAACCTTGTATCAGTAGGCTACTGTGGTCATAGTTTAAATTAACAAACACACAGTATTGATCAGTTATGGATACTATTTGCTAACAGAAGGGAATAAGAGAAAGTGGAAGATGTGTGTGGTGGTGGGGGTGGGGGCTGCTTACAGCCAAAGCACAGTGCTCTCCAGGGAAAATGAAGATTGGCTCAAACAGGTAGACACATACTCAAAGTTAACTGTAGCTGTTTGCAGACAGTTCAGACTCAGACTGCACTTTTCTTATAAGAATGTTAAAGGTGGTACTGCAGTTGAATACTTAAGAGTGGTGTTAGGTCTAGAAAAGAAGAGTACAGAGAGGAGTAAGCACTTTTGAGATGGTAAATATATATTATAAAGATTATAAAAAACACACTGAGCAAATAGCTACCATATGCTGGACAATGTCCTGAACCACTCCTTAGTATATGCAGATACTGAGCCAATTGGAAGAACATTAGAAAAACAAAAACCCAGACAGTTATGCAGCCACAGATAAAAATATAGCGAGCAGCAATCTGTCGTGGTTCTCTAATGTGATTCTATCCACCAGTAACAGCACAAACTTATAGAAATAATTTAGACACTAGTATGAGCTGTCTACACACAACACAATTACATGAATAACATTAGTGAACAAGGTGCAGCTATGCAAATAGACCATACATACTATTATACTAGAAACAACTTGGTGCATACAAAATGCTAGCATGCCATAGTAACATCAATAATAAAGCATAAAACATATTAGATGTCTAACACAATTCAACATAAACATATACAGTTGTAAAATGTCTAATACAATTCAACATAAATAGGCATTTACAGTTGTAAAACACTTACTGGAGAGACACTGAGCCTTCATGGGGCCTGTAGCAGAGTGGATTGTAGTTTTACAAATGGTGCCTGCCACAGGTAATATTTATTAACTCTGGGATTGTCTTAAGGTAATAAACAGGGAAGGGGAGGGAGAACAAGGGTGTGAGCAGGCAGTTCTTTGTACTGCTGCTAATGAGCCAAAGCAAGACAAGTATGTGTTAAGAAACAATCACAATTGACCAAGGACTGCTCTGAAACTGTAAGTCTTTTCTTAATTTCTCAGGTGGAAAAACAGGATAACCTTGTATCAGTAGGCTACTGTAGTCATAGTTTAAATTAATAAACAGACAGTATTGATCAGTTATGGATACTATTTGCTAACAGAAGGGAATAAGAGAAAGTGGAAGATGTGTGTTATTGGGGGGGCTGCTTACAGCCAAATCACAGTGCTCTCCAGGGGAAAATGATGATTGGCTCCAACAGGTAGACACATACTCAAAGTTAACTGTAGCTGTTTGCAGACAGTTCATACCCGGACTGCGCTTTTCTTATAAGAATGTTAAAGGTGGTACCGCAGTTGAATACTTAAGAGTGGTGTTAGGTCTAGAAAAGAAGAGTACAGAGAGGAGTAAGCACTTTTGAGATGGTAAATATATATTATAAAGATTATAAAAAACACACTGAGCAAATAGCTACCACATGCAGGACAATGTCCTGAACCACTACTTAGTATATGCAAATACTGAGCCAATTGGAAGAACATTAGAAAACAAAACCCAGACAGTTATGCAGCCACAGATAAAAATATAGCGAGCAGCAATCTGTCGTGGTTCTCTAATGTGATTCTATCCACCAGTAACAGCACAAACTTATAGAAATAATTTAGACACTAGTATGAGCTGTCTACACACAACACAATTACATGAATAACATTAGTGAACAAGGTGCAGCTATGCAAATAGACCATACATACTATTATACTAGAAACAACTTGGTGCATACAAAATGCTAGCATGCCATAGTAACATCAATAATAAAGCATAAAACATATTAGATGTCTAACACAATTCAACATAAACATATACAGTTGTAAAATGTCTAATACAATTCAACATAAATAGGCATTTACAGTTGTAAAACACTTACTGGAGAGACACTGAGCCTTCATGGGGCCTGTAGCAGAGTGGATTGTAGTTTTACAAATGGTGCCTGCCACAGGTAATATTTATTAACTCTGGGATTGTCTTAAGGTAATAAACAGGGAAGGGAGGGGAGAACAAGGGTGTGAGCAGGCAGTTCTTTGTACTGCTGCTAATGAGCCAAAGCAAGACAAGTATGTGTTAAGAAACAATCACAATTGACCAAGGACTGCTCTGAAACTGTAAGTCTTTTCTTAATTTCTCAGGTGGAAAAACAGGATAACCTTGTATCAGTAGGCTACTGTGGTCATAGTTTAAATTAACAAACACACAGTATTGATCAGTTATGGATGCTATTTCCTAACAGATGGGAATAAGAGAAAGTGGAAGATGTGTGTGGTGGTGGGGGCTGGGCTGCTTACAGCCAAAGCACGGTGCTCTCCAGGGGGAAAATGAAGATTGGCTCAAACAGGTAGACACATACTCAAAGTTAACTGTAGCTGTTTGCAGACAGTTCAGACCCGGACTGCACTTTTCTTATAAGAATGTTAAAGGTGGTACCGCAGTTGAATACTTAAGAGTGGTGTTAGGTCTAGAAAAGAAGAGTACAGAGAGGAGTAAGCACTTTTGAGATGGTAAATATATATTATAAAGATTATAAAAAACACACTGAGCAAATAGCTACCACATGCAGGACAATGTCCTGAACCACTACTTAGTATATGCAGATACTGAGCCAATTGGAAGAACATTAGAAAACAAAACCCAGACAGTTATGCAGCCACAGATAAAAATATAGCGAGCAGCAATCTGTCGTGGTTCTCTAATGTGATTCTATCCACCAGTAACAGCACAAACTTATAGAAATAATTTAGACACTAGTATGAGCTGTCTACACACAACACAATTACATGAATAACATTAGTGAACAAGGTGCAGCTATGCAAATAGACCATACATACTATTATACTAGAAACAACTTGGTGCATACAAAATGCTAGCATGCCATAGTAACATCAATAATAAAGCATAAAACATATTAGATGTCTAACACAATTCAACATAAACATATACAGTTGTAAAATGTCTAATACAATTCAACATAAATAGGCATTTACAGTTGTAAAACACTTACTGGAGAGACACTGAGCCTTCATGGGGCCTGTAGCAGAGTGGATTGTAGTTTTACAAATGGTGCCTGCCACAGGTAATATTTATTAACTCTGGGATTGTCTTAAGGTAATAAACAGGGAAGGGGAGGGAGAACAAGGGTGTGAGCAGGCAGTTCTTTGTACTGCTGCTAATGAGCCAAAGCAAGACAAGTATGTGTTAAGAAACAATCACAATTGACCAAGGACTGCTCTGAAACTGTAAGTCTTTTCTTAATTTCTCAGGTGGAAAAACAGGATAACCTTGTATCAGTAGGCTACTGTGGTCATAGTTTAAATTAACAAACACACAGTATTGATCAGTTATGGATACTATTTGCTAACAGAAGGGAATAAGAGAAAGTGGAAGATCTGTGTGGTGGTGGGGAGGGCTGCTTACAGCCAAAGCACAGTGCTCTCCAGGGGAAAATGAAGATTGGCTCAAACAGGTAGACACATACTCAAAGTTAACTGTAGCTGTTTGCAGACAGTTCAGACCCGGACTGCACTTTTCTTATAAGAATGTTAAAGGTGGTACCGCAGTTGAATACTTAAGAGTGGTGTTAGGTCTAGAAAAGAAGAGTACAGAGAGGAGTAAGCACTTTTGAGATGGTAAATATATATTATAAAGATTATAAAAAACACACTGAGCAAATAGCTACCACATGCAGGACAATGTCCTGAACCACTACTTAGTATATGCAGATACTGAGCCAATTGGAAGAACATTAGAAAACAAAACCCAGACAGTTATGCAGCCACAGATAAAAATATAGCGAGCAGCAATCTGTCGTGGTTCTCTAATGTGATTCTATCCACCAGTAACAGCACAAACTTATAGAAATAATTTAGACACTAGTATGAGCTGTCTACACACAACACAATTACATGAATAACATTAGTGAACAAGGTGCAGCTATGCAAATAGACCATACATACTATTATACTAGAAACAACTTGGTGCATACAAAATGCTAGCATGCCATAGTAACATCAATAATAAAGCATAAAACATATTAGATGTCTAACACAATTCAACATAAACATATACAGTTGTAAAATGTCTAATACAATTCAACATAAATAGGCATTTACAGTTGTAAAACACTTACTGGAGAGACACTGAGCCTTCATGGGGCCTGTAGCAGAGTGGATTGTAGTTTTACAAATGGTGCCTGCCACAGGTAATATTTATTAACTCTGGGATTGTCTTAAGGTAATAAACAGGGAAGGGGAGGGAGAACAAGGGTGTGAGCAGGCAGTTCTTTGTACTGCTGCTAATGAGCCAAAGCAAGACAAGTATGTGTTAAGAAACAATCACAATTGACCAAGGACTGCTCTGAAACTGTAAGTCTTTTCTTAATTTCTCAGGTGGAAAAACAGGATAACCTTGTATCAGTAGGCTACTGTGGTCATAGTTTAAATTAACAAACACACAGTATTGATCAGTTATGGATACTATTTGCTAACAGAAGGGATTAAGAGAAAGTGGAAGATGTGTGTGGTGGTGGTGTGGGGCTGCTTACAGCCAAAGCACAGTGCTCTCCATGGGAAAATGAAGATTGGCTCAAACAGGTAGACACATACTCAAAGTTAACTGTAGCTGTTTGCAGACAGTTCAAACCCAGACTGCGCTTTTCTTATAAGAATGTTAAAGGTGGTACCGCAGTTGAATACTTAAGAGTGGTGTTAGGTCTAGAAAAGAAGAGTACAGAGAGGAGTAAGCACTTTTGAGATGGTAAATATATATTATAAAGATTATAAAAACACACTGAGCAAATAGCTACCACATGCAGGACAATGTCCTGAACCACTACTTAGTATATGCAGATACTGAGCCAATTGGAAGAACATTAGAAAACAAAACCCAGACAGTTATGCAGCCACAGATAAAAATATAGCGAGCAGCAATCTGTCGTGGTTCTCTAATGTGATTCTATCCACCAGTAACAGCACAAACTTATAGAAATAATTTAGACACTAGTATGAGCTGTCTACACACAACACAATTACATGAATAACATTAGTGAACAAGGTGCAGCTATGCAAATAGACCATACATACTATTATACTAGAAACAACTTGGTGCATACAAAATGCTAGCATGCCATAGTAACATCAATAATAAAGCATAAAACATATTAGATGTCTAACACAATTCAACATAAACATATACAGTTGTAAAATGTCTAATACAATTCAACATAAATAGGCATTTACAGTTGTAAAACACTTACTGGAGAGACACTGAGCCTTCATGGGGCCTGTAGCAGAGTGGATTGTAGTTTTACAAATGGTGCCTGCCACAGGTAATATTTATTAACTCTGGGATTGTCTTAAGGTAATAAACAGGGAAGGGAGGGAGAACAAGGGTGTGAGCAGGCAGTTCTTTGTACTGCTGCTAATGAGCCAAAGCAAGACAAGTATGTGTTAAGAAACAATCACAATTGACCAAGGACTGCTCTGAAACTGTAAGTCTTTTCTTAATTTCTCAGGTGGAAAAACAGGATAACCTTGTATCAGTAGGCTACTGTGGTCATAGTTTAAATTAACAAACACACAGTATTGATCAGTTATGGATACTATTTGCTAACAGAAGGGAATAAGAGAAAGTGGAAGATGTGTGTGGTGGTGGGGGGGGCTGCTTACAGCCAAAGCACAGTGCTCTCCAGGGAAAATGAAGATTGGCTCAAACAGGTAGACACATACTCAAAGTTTACTGTAGCTGTTTGCAGACAGTTCAGACCGGACTGCGCTTTCTTATAAGAATGTTAAAGGTGGTACCGCAGTTGAATACTTAAGAGTGGTGTTAGGTCTAGAAAAGAAGAGTACAGAGAGGAGTAAGCACTTTTGAGATGGTAAATATATATTATAAAGATTATAAAAACACACTGAGCAAATAGCTACCACATGCAGGACAATGTCCTGAACCACTACTTAGTATATGCAGATACTGAGCCAATTGGAAGAACATTAGAAAACAAAACCCAGACAGTTATGCAGCCACAGATAAAAATATAGCGAGCAGCAATCTGTCGTGGTTCTCTAATGTGATTCTATCCACCAGTAACAGCACAAACTTATAGAAATAATTTAGACACTAGTATGAGCTGTCTACACACAACACAATTACATGAATAACATTAGTGAACAAGGTGCAGCTATGCAAATAGACCATACATACTATTATACTAGAAACAACTTGGTGCATACAAAATGCTAGCATGCCATAGTAACATCAATAATAAAGCATAAAACATATTAGATGTCTAACACAATTCAACATAAACATATACAGTTGTAAAATGTCTAATACAATTCAACATAAATA
This sequence comes from Protopterus annectens, assembly GCF_019279795.1. Lineage (NCBI taxonomy): Eukaryota > Metazoa > Chordata > Ceratodontiformes > Protopteridae > Protopterus > Protopterus annectens. Next base: position 537,019,857 of record NC_056749.1, on the reverse strand, counting down.
GGCATTTACAGTTGTAAAACACTTACTGGAGAGACACTGAGCCTTCATGGGGCCTGTAGCAGAGTGGATTGTAGTTTTACAAATGGTGCCTGCCACAGGTAATATTTATTAACTCTGGGATTGTCTTAAGGTAATAAACAGGGAAGGGGAGGGAGAACAAGGGTGTGAGCAGGCAGTTCTTTGTACTGCTGCTAATGAGCCAAAGCAAGACAAGTATGTGTTAAGAAACAATCACAATTGACCAAGGACTGCTCTGAAACTGTAAGTCTTTTCTTAATTTCTCAGGTGGAAAAACAGGATAACCTTGTATCAGTAGGCTACTGTGGTCATAGTTTAAATTAACAAACACACAGTATTGATCAGTTATGGATACTATTTGCTAACAGAAGGGAATAAGAGAAAGTGGAAGATGTGTGTGGTGGTGGTGGGGGGCTGCTTACAGCCAAAGCACAGTGCTCTCCAGGGGAAATGAAGATTGGCTCAAACAGGTAGACACATACTCAAAGTTAACTGTAGCTGTTTGCAGACAGTTCAGACCCGGACTGCGCTTTTCTTATAAGAATGTTAAAGGTGGTACCGCAGTTGAATACTTAAGAGTGGTGTTAGGTCTAGAAAAGAAGAGTACAGAGAGGAGTAAGCACTTTTGAGATGGTAAATATATATTATAAAGATTATAAAAACACACTGAGCAAATAGCTACCACATGCAGGACAATGTCCTGAACCACTACTTAGTATATGCAGATACTGAGCCAATTGGAAGAACATTAGAAAACAAAACCCAGACAGTTATGCAGCCACAGATAAAAATATAGCGAGCAGCAATCTGTCGTGGTTCTCTAATGTGATTCTATCCACCAGTAACAGCACAAACTTATAGAAATAATTTAGACACTAGTATGAGCTGTCTACACACAACACAATTACATGAATAACATTAGTGAACAAGGTGCAGCTATGCAAATAGACCATACATACTATTATACTAGAAACAACTTGGTGCATACAAAATGCTAGCATGCCATAGTAACATCAATAATAAAGCATAAAACATATTAGATGTCTAACACAATTCAACATAAACATATACAGTTGTAAAATGTCTAATACAATTCAACATAAATAGGCATTTACAGTTGTAAAACACTTACTGGAGAGACACTGAGCCTTCATGGGGCCTGTAGCAGAGTGGATTGTAGTTTTACAAATGGTGCCTGCCACAGGTAATATTTATTAACTCTGGGATTGTCTTAAGGTAATAAACAGGGAAGGGGAGGGGAGAACAAGGGTGTGAGCAGGCAGTTCTTTGTACTGCTGCTAATGAGCCAAAGCAAGACAAGTATGTGTTAAGAAACAATCACAATTGACCAAGGACTGCTCTGAAACTGTAAGTCTTTTCTTAATTTCTCAGGTGGAAAAACAGGATAACCTTGTATCAGTAGGCTACTGTGGTCATAGTTTAAATTAACAAACACACAGTATTGATCAGTTATGGATACTATTTGCTAACAGAAGGGAATAAGAGAAAGTGGAAGATGTGTGTGTGGTGGTGGGGGGGCTGCTTACAGCCAAAGCACAGTGCTCTCCAGGGGAAAATGAAGATTGGCTCAAACAGGTAGACACATACTCAAAGTTAACTGTAGCTGTTTGCAGACAGTTCAGACCCGGACTGCGCTTTTCTTATAAGAATGTTAAAGGTGGTACCGCAGTTGAATACTTAAGAGTGGTGTTAGGTCTAGAAAAGAAGAGTACAGAGAGGAGTAAGCACTTTTGAGATGGTAAATATATATTATAAAGATTATAAAAGACACACTGAGCAAATAGCTACCACATGCAGGACAATGTCCTGAACCACTACTTAGTATATGCAGATACTGAGCCAATTGGAAGAACATTAGAAAACAAAAACCCAGACAGTTATGCAGCCACAGATAAAAATATAGCGAGCAGCAATCTGTCGTGGTTCTCTAATGTGATTCTATCCACCAGTAACAGCACAAACTTATAGAAATAATTTAGACACTAGTATGAGCTGTCTACACACAACACAATTACATGAATAACATTAGTGAACAAGGTGCAGCTATGCAAATAGACCATACATACTATTATACTAGAAACAACTTGGTGCATACAAAATGCTAGCATGCCATAGTAACATCAATAATAAAGCATAAAACATATTAGATGTCTAACACAATTCAACATAAACATATACAGTTGTAAAATGTCTAATACAATTCAACATAAATAGGCATTTACAGTTGTAAAACACTTACTGGAGAGACACTGAGCCTTCATGGGGCCTGTAGCAGAGTGGATTGTAGTTTTACAAATGGTGCCTGCCACAGGTAATATTTATTAACTCTGGGATTGTCTTAAGGTAATAAACAGGGAAGGGGAGGGGGAACAAGGGTGTGAGCAGGCAGTTCTTTGTACTGCTGCTAATGAGCCAAAGCAAGACAAGTATGTGTTAAGAAACAATCACAATTGACCAAGGACTGCTCTGAAACTGTAAGTCTTTTCTTAATTTCTCAGGTGGAAAAACAGGATAACCTTGTATCAGTAGGCTACTGTGGTCATAGTTTAAATTAACAAACACACAGTATTGATCAGTTATGGATACTATTTGCTAACAGAAGGGAATAAGAGAAAGTGGAAGATGTGTGGTGGTGGTGGGGGCTGCTTACAGCCATAACACAGTGCTCTCCAGGGGAAAATGAAGATTGGCTCAAACAGGTAGACACATTCTCAAAGTTAACTGTAGCTGTTTGCAGACAGTTCAGACCCGGACTGCTTTTCTTATAAGAATGTTAAAGGTGGTACCGCAGTTGAATACTTAAGAGTGGTGTTAGGTCTAGAAAAGAAGAGTACAGAGAGGAGTAAGCACTTTTGAGATGGTAAATATATATTATAAAGATTATAAAAACACACTGAGCAAATAGCTACCACATGCAGGACAATGTCCTGAACCACTACTTAGTATATGCAGATACTGAGCCAATTGGAAGAACATTAGAAAACAAAACCCAGACAGTTATGCAGCCACAGATAAAAATATAGCGAGCAGCAATCTGTCGTGGTTCTCTAATGTGATTCTATCCACCAGTAACAGCACAAACTTATAGAAATAATTTAGACACTAGTATGAGCTGTCTACACACAACACAATTACATGAATAACATTAGTGAACAAGGTGCAGCTATGCAAATAGACCATACATACTATTATACTAGAAACAACTTGGTGCATACAAAATGCTAGCATGCCATAGTAACATCAATAATAAAGCATAAAACATATTAGATGTCTAACACAATTCAACATAAACATATACAGTTGTAAAATGTCTAATACAATTCAACATAAATAGGCATTTACAGTTGTAAAACACTTACTGGAGAGACACTGAGCCTTCATGGGGCCTGTAGCAGAGTGGATTGTAGTTTTACAAATGGTGCCTGCCACAGGTAATATTTATTAACTCTGGGATTGTCTTAAGGTAATAAACATGGAAGGGGGGGAGAACAAGGGTGTGAGCAGGCAGTTCTTTGTACTGCTGCTAATGAGCCAAAGCAAGACAAGTATGTGTTAAGAAACAATCACAATTGACCAAGGACTGCTCTGAAACTGTAAGTCTTTTCTTAATTTCTCAGGTGGAAAAACAGGATAACCTTGTATCAGTAGGCTACTGTGGTCATAGTTTAAATTAACAAACACACAGTATTGATCAGTTATGGATACTATTTGCTAACAGAAGGGAATAAGAGAAAGTGGAAGATGTGTGTGTGGTGGTGGTGGGGGGCTGCTTACAGCCAAAGCACAGTGCTCTCCAGGGGAAAATGAAGATTGGCTCAAACAGGTAGACACATACTCAAAGTTAACTGTAGCTGTTTGCAGACAGTTCAGACCCGGACTGCACTTTTCTTATAAGAATGTTAAAGGTGGTACCGCAGTGGAATACTTAAGAGTGGTGTTAGGTCTAGAAAAGAAGAGTACAGAGAGGAGTAAGCACTTTTGAGATGGTAAATATATATTATAAAGATTATAAAAACACACTGAGCAAATAGCTACCACATGCAGGACAATGTCCTGAACCACTACTTAGTATATGCAGATACTGAGCCAAATGGAAGAACATTAGAAAAAAAACCCCAGACAGTTATGCAGTCAGAGATAAAAATATAGCGAGCAGCAATCTGTCGTGGTTCTCTAATGTGATTCTATCCACCAGTAACAGCACAAACTTATAGAAATAATTTAGACACTAGTATGAGCTGTCTACACACAACACAATTACATGAATAACATTAGTGAACAAGGTGCAGCTATGCAAATAGACCATACATACTATTATACTAGAAACAACTTGGTGCATACAAAATGCTAGCATGCCATAGTAACATCAATAATAAAGCATAAAACATATTAGATGTCTAACACAATTCAACATAAACATATACAGTTGTAAAATGTCTAATACAATTCAACATAAATAGGCATTTACAGTTGTAAAACACTTACTGGAGAGACACTGAGCCTTCATGGGGCCTGTAGCAGAGTGGATTGTAGTTTTACAAATGGTGCCTGCCACAGGTAATATTTATTAACTCTGGGATTGTCTTAAGGTAATAAACAGGGAAGGGAGGGGAGAACAAGGGTGTGAGCAGGCAGTTCTTTGTACTGCTGCTAATGAGCCAAAGCAAGACAAGTATGTGTTAAGAAACAATCACAATTGACCAAGGACTGCTCTGAAACTGTAAGTCTTTTCTTAATTTCTCAGGTGGAAAAACAGGATAACCTTGTATCAGTAGGCTACTGTGGTCATAGTTTAAATTAACAAACACACAGTATTGATCAGTTATGGATACTATTTGCTAACAGAAGGGAATAAGAGAAAGTGGAAGATGTGTGTGGTGGTGGTGGGGGGCTGCTTACAGCCAAAGCACAGTGCTCTCCAGGGGAAAATGAAGATTGGCTCAAACAGGTAGACACATACTCAAAGTTAACTGTAGCTGTTTGCAGACAGTTCAGACCCGGACTGCGCTTTTCTTATAAGAATGTTAAAGGTGGTACCGCAGTTGAATACTTAAGAGTGGTGTTAGGTCTAGAAAAGAAGAGTACAGAGAGGAGTAAGCACTTTTGAGATGGTAAATATATATTATAAAGATTATAAAAACACACTGAGCAAATAGCTACCACATGCAGGACAATGTCCTGAACCACTACTTAGTATATGCAGATACTGAGCCAATTGGAAGAACATTAGAAAACAAAACCCAGACAGTTATGCAGCCACAGATAAAAATATAGCGAGCAGCAATCTGTCGTGGTTCTCTAATGTGATTCTATCCACCAGTAACAGCACAAACTTATAGAAATAATTTAGACACTAGTATGAGCTGTCTACACACAACACAATTACATGAATAACATTAGTGAACAAGGTGCAGCTATGCAAATAGACCATACATACTATTATACTAGAAACAACTTGGTGCATACAAAATGCTAGCATGCCATAGTAACATCAATAATAAAGCATAAAACATATTAGATGTCTAACACAATTCAACATAAACATATACAGTTGTAAAATGTCTAATACAATTCAACATAAATAGGCATTTACAGTTGTAAAACACTTACTGGAGAGACACTGAGCCTTCATGGGGCCTGTAGCAGAGTGGATTGTAGTTTTACAAATGGTGCCTGCCACAGGTAATATTTATTAACTCTGGGATTGTCTTAAGGTAATAAACAGGGAAGGGAGGGAGAACAAGGGTGTGAGCAGGCAGTTCTTTGTACTGCTGCTAATGAGCCAAAGCAAGACAAGTATGTGTTAAGAAACAATCACAATTGACCAAGGACTGCTCTGAAACTGTAAGTCTTTTCTTAATTTCTCAGGTGGAAAAACAGGATAACCTTGTATCAGTAGGCTACTGTGGTCATAGTTTAAATTAACAAACACACAGTATTGATCAGTTATGGATACTATTTGCTAACAGAAGGGAATAAGAGAAAGTGGAAGATGTGTGTGGTGGTGGTGGGGGGATGCTTACAGCCAAAGCACAGTGCTCTCCAGGGGAAATGAAGATTGGCTCAAACAGGTAGACACATACTCAAAGTTAACTGTAGCTGTTTGCAGACAGTTCAGACCCGGACTGCGCTTTTCTTATAAGAATGTTAAAGGTGGTACCGCAGTTGAATACTTAAGAGTGGTGTTAGGTCTAGAAAAGAAGAGTACAGAGAGGAGTAAGCACTTTTGAGATGGTAAATATATATTATAAAGATTATAAAAAACACACTGAGCAAATAGCTACCACATGCAGGACAATGTCCTGAACCACTACTTAGTATATGCAGATACTGAGCCAATTGGAAGAACATTAGAAAACAAAACCCAGACAGTTATGCAGCCACAGATAAAAATATAGCGAGCAGCAATCTGTCGTGGTTCTCTAATGTGATTCTATCCACCAGTAACAGCACAAACTTATAGAAATAATTTAGACACTAGTATGAGCTGTCTACACACAACACAATTACATGAATAACATTAGTGAACAAGGTGCAGCTATGCAAATAGACCATACATACTATTATACTAGAAACAACTTGGTGCATACAAAATGCTAGCATGCCATAGTAACATCAATAATAAAGCATAAAACATATTAGATGTCTAACACAATTCAACATAAACATATACAGTTGTAAAATGTCTAATACAATTCAACATAAATAGGCATTTACAGTTGTAAAACACTTACTGGAGAGACACTGAGCCTTCATGGGGCCTGTAGCAGAGTGGATTGTAGTTTTACAAATGGTGCCTGCCACAGGTAATATTTATTAACTCTGGGATTGTCTTAAGGTAATAAACAGGGAAGGGGAGGGGAGAACAAGGGTGTGAGCAGGCAGTTCTTTGTACTGCTGCTAATGAGCCAAAGCAAGACAAGTATGTGTTAAGAAACAATCACAATTGACCAAGGACTGCTCTGAAACTGTAAGTCTTTTCTTAATTTCTCAGGTGGAAAAACAGGATAACCTTGTATCAGTAGGCTACTGTGGTCATAGTTTAAATTAACAAACACACAGTATTGATCAGTTATGGATACTATTTGCTAACAGAAGGGAATAAGAGAAAGTGGAAGATGTGTGTGTGTGGTGGGGGGAGTGGCTGCTTACAGCCAAAGCACAGTGCTCTCCAGGAGAAAATGAAGATTGGCTCAAACAGGTAGACACATACTCAAAGTTAACTGTAGCTGTTTGCAGACAGTTCAGACCCGGACTGCGCTTTTCTTATAAGAATGTTAAAGGTGGTACCGCAGTTGAATACTTAAGAGTGGTGTTAGGTCTAGAAAAGAAGAGTACAGAGAGGAGTAAGCACTTTTGAGATGGTAAATATATATTATAAAGATTATAAAGAACACACTGAGCAAATAGCTACCACATGCAGGACAATGTCCTGAACCACTACTTAGTATATGCAGATACTGAGCCAATTGGAAGAACATTAGAAAACAAAACCCAGACAGTTATGCAGCCACAGATAAAAATATAGCGAGCAGCAATCTGTCGTGGTTCTCTAATGTGATTCTATCCACCAGTAACAGCACAAACTTATAGAAATAATTTAGACACTAGTATGAGCTGTCTACACACAACACAATTACATGAATAACATTAGTGAACAAGGTGCAGCTATGCAAATAGACCATACATACTATTATACTAGAAACAACTTGGTGCATACAAAATGCTAGCATGCCATAGTAACATCAATAATAAAGCATAAAACATATTAGATGTCTAACACAATTCAACATAAACATATACAGTTGTAAAATGTCTAATACAATTCAACATAAATAGGCATTTACAGTTGTAAAACACTTACTGGAGAGACACTGAGCCTTCATGGGGCCTGTAGCAGAGTGGATTGTAGTTTTACAAATGGTGCCTGCCACAGGTAATATTTATTAACTCTGGGATTGTCTTAAGGTAATAAACAGGGAAGGGGAGGGAGAACAAGGGTGTGAGCAGGCAGTTCTTTGTACTGCTGCTAATGAGCCAAAGCAAGACAAGTATGTGTTAAGAAACAATCACAATTGACCAAGGACTGCTCTGAAACTGTAAGTCTTTTCTTAATTTCTCAGGTGGAAAAACAGGATAACCTTGTATCAGTAGGCTACTGTGGTCATAGTTTAAATTAACAAACACACAGTATTGATCAGTTATGGATACTATTTGCTAACAGAAGGGAATAAGAGAAAGTGGAAGATGTGTGTGTGGTGGTGGGGGGGCTGCTTACAGCCAAAGCACAGTGCTCTCCAGGGGAAAATGAAGATTGGCTCAAACAGGTAGACACATACTCAAAGTTAACTGTAGCTGTTTGCAGACAGTTCAGACCCGGACTGCGCTTTTCTTATAAGAATGTTAAAGGTGGTACCACAGTTGAATACTTAAGAGTGGTGTTAGGTCTAGAAAAGAAGAGTACAGAGAGGAGTAAGCACTTTTGAGATGGTAAATATATATTATAAAGATTATAAAAACACACTGAGCAAATAGCTACCACATGCAGGACAATGTCCTGAACCACTACTTAGTATATGCAGATACTGAGCCAATTGGAAGAACATTAGAAAAAAAAACCCAGACAGTTATGCAGCCACAGATAAAAATATAGCGAGCAGCAATCTGTCGTGGTTCTCTAATGTGATTCTATCCACCAGTAACAGCACAAACTTATAGAAATAATTTAGACACTAGTATGAGCTGTCTACACACAACACAATTACATGAATAACATTAGTGAACAAGGTGCAGCTATGCAAATAGACCATACATACTATTATACTAGAAACAACTTGGTGCATACAAAATGCTAGCATGCCATAGTAACATCAATAATAAAGCATAAAACATATTAGATGTCTAACACAATTCAACATAAACATATACAGTTGTAAAATGTCTAATACAATTCAACATAAATAGGCATTTACAGTTGTAAAACACTTACTGGAGAGACACTGAGCCTTCATGGGGCCTGTAGCAGAGTGGATTGTAGTTTTACAAATGGTGCCTGCCACAGGTAATATTTATTAACTCTGGGATTGTCTTAAGGTAATAAACAGGGAAGGGAGGGGAGAACAAGGGTGTGAGCAGGCAGTTCTTTGTACTGCTGCTAATGAGCCAAAGCAAGACAAGTATGTGTTAAGAAACAATCACAATTGACCAAGGACTGCTCTGAAACTGTAAGTCTTTTCTTAATTTCTCAGGTGGAAAAACAGGATAACCTTGTATCAGTAGGCTACTGTGGTCATAGTTTAAATTAACAAACACACAGTATTGATCAGTTATGGATACTATTTGCTAACAGAAGGGAATAAGAGAAAGTGGAAGATGTGTGTGTGGTGGTGGGGGGCTGCTTACAGCCAAAGCACAGTGCTCTCCAGGGGAAAATGAAGATTGGCTCAAACAGGTAGACACATACTCAAAGTTAACTGTAGCTGTTTGCAGACAGTTCAGACCCGGACTGCGCTTTTCTTATAAGAATGTTAAAGGTGGTACCGCAGTTGAATACTTAAGAGTGGTGTTAGGTCTAGAAAAGAAGAGTACAGAGAGGAGTAAGCACTTTTGAGATGGTAAATATATATTATAAAGATTATAAAAAACACACTGAGCAAATAGCTACCACATGCAGGACAATGTCCTGAACCACTACTTAGTATATGCAGATACTGAGCCAATTGGAAGAACATTAGAAAAAAAAACCCAGACAGTTATGCAGTCACAGATAAAAATATAGCGAGCAGCAATCTGTCGTGGTTCTCTAATGTGAGTCTATCCACCACTAACAGCACAAATTTATAGAAATAATTTAGACAGAAATTTTTAGAAATAATTTAGACACTAGTATGAGCTGTCTACACACAACACAATTACATGAATAACATTAGTGAACAAGGTGCAGCTATGCAAATAGACCATACATACTATTATACTAGAAACAACTTGGTGCATACAAAATGCTAGCATGCCATAGTAACATCAATAATAAAGCATAAAACATATTAGATGTCTAACACAATTCAACATAAACATATACAGTTGTAAAATGTCTAATACAATTCAACATAAATAGGCATTTACAGTTGTAAAACACTTACTGGAGAGACACTGAGCCTTCATGGGGCCTGTAGCAGAGTGGATTGTAGTTTTACAAATGGTGCCTGCCACAGGTAATATTTATTAACTCTGGGATTGTCTTAAGGTAATAAACAGGGAAGGGAGGGGAGAACAAGGGTGTGAGCAGGCAGTTCTTTGTACTGCTGCTAATGAGCCAAAGCAAGACAAGTATGTGTTAAGAAACAATCACAATTGACCAAGGACTGCTCTGAAACTGTAAGTCTTTTCTTAATTTCTCAGGTGGAAAAACAGGATAACCTTGTATCAGTAGGCTACTGTGGTCATAGTTTAAATTAACAAACACACAGTATTGATCAGTTATGGATACTATTTGCTAACAGAAGGGAATAAGAGAAAGTGGAAGATGTGTGTGGTGGTGGGGGGGGCTGCTTACAGCCAAAGCACAGTGCTCTCCAGGGAAAATGAAGATTGGCTCAAACAGGTAGACACATACTCAAAGTTAACTGTAGCTGTTTGCAGACAGTTCAGACCCGGACTGCACTTTTCTTATAAGAATGTTAAAGGTGGTACCGCAGTTGAATACTTAAGAGTGGTGTTAGGTCTAGAAAAGAAGAGTACAGAGAGGAGTAAGCACTTTTGAGATGGTAAATATATATTATAAAGATTATAAAAACACACTGAGCAAATAGCTACCACATGCAGGACAATGTCCTGAACCACTACTTAGTATATGCAGATACTGAGCCAATTGGAAGAACATTAGAAAACAAAACCCAGACAGTTATGCAGCCACAGATAAAAATATAGCGAGCAGCAATCTGTCGTGGTTCTCTAATGTGATTCTATCCACCAGTAACAGCACAAACTTATAGAAATAATTTAGACACTAGTATGAGCTGTCTACACACAACACAATTACATGAATAACATTAGTGAACAAGGTGCAGCTATGCAAATAGACCATACATACTATTATACTAGAAACAACTTGGTGCATACAAAATGCTAGCATGCCATAGTAACATCAATAATAAAGCATAAAACATATTAGATGTCTAACACAATTCAACATAAACATATACAGTTGTAAAATGTCTAATACAATTCAACATAAATAGGCATTTACAGTTGTAAAACACTTACTGGAGAGACACTGAGCCTTCATGGGGCCTGTAGCAGAGTGGATTGTAGTTTTACAAATGGTGCCTGCCACAGGTAATATTTATTAACTCTGGGATTGTCTTAAGGTAATAAACAGGGAAGGGGAGGGAGAACAAGGGTGTGAGCAGGCAGTTCTTTGTACTGCTGCTAATGAGCCAAAGCAAGACAAGTATGTGTTAAGAAACAATCACAATTGACCAAGGACTGCTCTGAAACTGTAAGTCTTTTCTTAATTTCTCAGGTGGAAAAACAGGATAACCTTGTATCAGTAGGCTACTGTGGTCATAGTTTAAATTAACAAACACACAGTATTGATCAGTTATGGATACTATTTGCTAACAGAAGGGAATAAGAGAAAGTGGAAGATGTGTGTGGTGTGTGGTGGTGGTGGGGGCTGCTTACAGCCAAAGCACAGTGCTCTCCAGGGGAAAATGAAGATTGGCTCAAACAGGTAGACACATACTCAAAGTTAACTGTAGCTGTTTGCAGACAGTTCAGACCCGGACTGCGCTTTTCTTATAAGAATGTTAAAGGTGGTACCGCAGTTGAATACTTAAGAGTGGTGTTAGGTCTAGAAAAGAAGAGTACAGAGAGGAGTAAGCACTTTTGAGATGGTAAATATATATTATAAAGATTATAAAAACACACTGAGCAAATAGCTACCACATGCAGGACAATGTCCTGAACCACTACTTAGTATATGCAGATACTGAGCCAATTGGAAGAACATTAGAAAACAAAATCCAGACAGTTATGCAGCCACAGATAAAAATATAGCGAGCAGCAATCTGTCGTGGTTCTCTAATGTGATTCTATCCACCAGTAACAGCACAAACTTATAGAAATAATTTAGACACTAGTATGAGCTGTCTACACACAACACAATTACATGAATAACATTAGTGAACAAGGTGCAGCTATGCAAATAGACCATACATACTATTATACTAGAAACAACTTGGTGCATACAAAATGCTAGCATGCCATAGTAACATCAATAATAAAGCATAAAACATATTAGATGTCTAACACAATTCAACATAAACATATACAGTTGTAAAATGTCTAATACAATTCAACATAAATAGGCATTTACAGTTGTAAAACACTTACTGGAGAGACACTGAGCCTTCATGGGGCCTGTAGCAGAGTGGATTGTAGTTTTACAAATGGTGCCTGCCACAGGTAATATTTATTAACTCTGGGATTGTCTTAAGGTAATAAACAGGGAAGGGAGGGGAGAACAAGGGTGTGAGCAGGCAGTTCTTTGTACTGCTGCTAATGAGCCAAAGCAAGACAAGTATGTGTTAAGAAACAATCACAATTGACCAAGGACTGCTCTGAAACTGTAAGTCTTTTCTTAATTTCTCAGGTGGAAAAACAGGATAACCTTGTATCAGTAGGCTACTGTGGTCATAGTTTAAATTAACAAACACACAGTATTGATCAGTTATGGATACTATTTGCTAACAGAAGGGAATAAGAGAAAGTGGAAGATGTGTGTGGTGGGGGGGCTGCTTACAGCCAAAGCAGAGTGCTCTCCCGTGGAAAATGAATATTGGGTCAAACAGGTAGACACATACTCAAAGTTAACTGTAGCTGTTTGCAGACAGTTCAGACCCGGACTGCACTTTTCTTATAATAATCTTAATGGTGGTACCGCAGTGGAATACTTAAGAGTGGTGTTAGGTTCAAAGTTAACTGTAGCTGTTTGTAGATAGTTCAGACCCGGACTGCGCTTTTCTTATAAGAATGTTAAAGGTGGTACCACAGTGGAATACTTAAGAGTGGTGTTAGGTTCAAAGTTAACTGTAACTGGTTGTAGACAGTTCAGACCCTGACTGCGCTTTTCTTATAAGAATGTTAAAGGTGGTACCGCAGTGGAATACTTAAGAGTGGTGTTAGGTTCAAAGTTTACTGTAGCTGTCTGCAGACAGTTCAGAGCCAGACTGCACTTTTCTTATAAGAATGTTAAAGGTGGTACCGCAGTGGAATACTTAAGAGTGGTGTTAGGTTCAAAGTTAACTGAAGCTGTTTGCAGACAGTTCAGACCCGGACTGCGCTTTTCTTATAAGAATGTTAAAGGTGGTACCGCAGTGGAATGCTTAAGAGTGGTGTTAGATTCAAAGTTAACTGTAGCTGTTTGCAGACAGTTCAGACCCGGACTGGGCTTTTCTTATAAGAAAAGGTGGTACCGCAGTGGAATACGTAAGAGTGGTGTTAGGTTGGAGAGACACTGAGCCTTCATGGGGCCTGTAGCAGAGTGGATTGTCATTTTTTCTGCCTTATTTAAGGTAGAAACAATTCCATTTATAGTCTACCTTTCTAGACCTGTCTGCCTGCCAAAAGAAACAAGAATGAAATGAAGCCAATGATGTTTATAATAAATAAAGGAATAATATTTAAATTAGAATGAACAAAAATCCCATAAAGGGTAAACCATGTTGTATTAAAATAAGCAAAGAATGTCAGCTTCAGAAAAAGAACATGCTCTCCAAAAACATTTTAGAAAGAAAGGAAGGCAACTTAGCCAGGTTAGACTATGCATTATAGCATATCATAAAGTCAGTAGAAACTATTTAAAAAAAAAGAAAGATCTTTAACCACAGAGCTTTTCAGTTCAACCAGGCATTCTGTTCAATTTGTAAAAGTCCTAAACAGGAGAAACTCAGCATGTCTCTTGACCAAAATGTCAAGAAAATATGAATTTAGTGCTGATGACATGATTGCAATGCTGGCCCATGATGTCCTAGTATCAAGCACAATCTTGTGTTCAGATGTAGTGTGCTTTATTTATTTTTTTTACTGATGTCATAAGCAGCAAGCAAGTTCAATAACAATTAACCATTCACATTAAGATTATGTCAGCCATTCCTAAATTATGCCATTCCGGATATCTCCAAAGTTTTCATGTGAATGTCAATATCTCGCAACAGAACTAGTCAGTAGGTGGTACGCTATGTATCATTCCCACAGTCATCAAGGAGGCCATGTACTCTGAATAGATGTTAGCTGCATATGCATAAAATACAAACAAGAGTTTGCCTTTCTGCAATTCACTGTCACATTGAGGTGAACTTGTTCAAATTACAAACACATGTACAAAGGCAGAGAACACATTCTGCTTTTTCTGAGGTGAACTTCTCATCCACTATCACAAACTCTAACCACATGATAGCCAGACAGAGGTTGTATGTTTACCCCTGCCTGGAGCCTCTTTTGAGGGTAGTTTGTTGAGTAGGAGAAAAAAAAATCCAATCAAAAAGTCTGGTTCCAGAACCCATACTGTGCATAAAGGTAGGAGCAACTTCCAGCATAAATTTGGCTCCTTTTTCAGCAGTAAGTTTGATATTTCAAATTCCAGCACCCAGCTTCCATAACTAGAGTCTATTCCCTTATAACTTATCCCACTCCTGCCTGTCTCTTGACAGGCATCGTACCTGATCTCTCCCCTTTGCCTCAGAAGTGATAAACTGACACATAAGCTGATACTATTTTTTCTGGCTAAGTCTGGCCAGGCTACAGAAGTCACCTGGCCACCAAGTGCTCAGTGGTAAACACCTCCCCATGTGTGGCACCAGGAGTAGGTCCTGTTAATACCTGTTCCAAGTGAGGCTCTCTTATTCTTTGAAGGACTCATCATGAGAGACATTTTGGGGATCATTTTTGTCTGTCCCTTTCTGTTATACTAACTTGCTAACAGTGACTATACCAGAAGTACAAAGCTCCAGACAATACAGCTCAAAAGATTACAGTAGCACTCAGCCACCCCAACCACGTTAAAGTCATAATCCCACCTCTTTGGAACTTGTTAAGAAGCCAGACTTTCTGGAGAAAGCTCACATGTACACAGGGAGGACATGCTAACTTCACATAGAAGGCACTCAGCTAAGAATCAAACTGGAGAACCTCCTTTTATGAGGCAGCAGTGATAGTCACTATATCACTTCTGTAGTTCCTACTTTTTATTAAAAACACAATATACATAGCTCATACATGCATTATGACACCCCAAAAGTATGATGATTTTTTTTTTGAGAATATTTGTAAAACTTATTCCTTGCAAAAAACAAAAGTATGAAGATGTAATAAATCTAGTACATAGGTAATAATATTTTTGCAGGTGTTCATTACCTTTCATTATTTATGAGTTAGAACAATTAGCAGAGTATGTACTGCCTGAGGATAATTTATTAAGAACAGCATGTATGCAGCAAGATTTATGGACTAGGCCATGAGTACCATGGAGTGCACATGTTCAAAATAATGTGTTTGTTTTGTGTAATGAGCTGTGTTAAAATTTAAATTAAAGAAAACTCCATGGAATATTTACATCATTTTCATTTTACTATGTTATCTATTTGTATAAAATAAGCTTTTTTCACAACAAAATTTTTTTCTCCCTACTGCTGTATTATCTATGCGTCCTCCTTCACCCTTTATCTAACATTTGATAAAAAAAAAAAGTCATGCATGCAGCTACATTGGAGTTTTCTCTTTACCTTTCTCTTTTAACCCTGCCCCTTGTGGCTGATATGGATACCTGACTTGCAATTGGAACATCCTACACTTTTCCCATGATGTGTATATACTCCCATATACACACAGAGCCACCATCACCAGTTTAGGATGACCAAGCCAATAATTCCAAGTCTTACAACCATTGTTAATGTGCAAACTTCTTCTTGCATGGGAGCAACTGAGTGAAAAAACTCAATCTCTCTCCTCCCAGGATGTGTGAGCTGGTGCAAGTCATTAATTTCCACCCTCCTCTGCTTGACTCTTCCAGAGCCCAAGATGATAGCAATATTGGATCATTTTGGTCATTATCAAGGATATATCCCTATATACTATAGAGCCATAGACTAAATATTTTTTTTGTTTGTTTTGCTTAAATCTGTCATGTCAGGACCCATGCTCATAGAGTAATACTAAAGCTTTTTTGATCAAATCTAAAAAGATCAAAGCACAAAAAATGATTAAAAAACAATATTTTGTGCACAGGATAAGCCCACTGCGCCCCCCCCCCCCATAACCCCTGCCAGAGGATTAGCTGGTTCAGCTAGTACCCTGTACTGGTCCCATAAATTAGGGTTCCAAAAAACCTGCACCACTCCTACTGGCATACCAACCAGCTGACCAAAGACATGTCCCCTTCTCTCTTCCCAGCTTTTTAATGAAAAAAAAAAACAAATAAATAAATAAATAAAACAAAACAAACAAGCAAACAAAAAAATGGCCATGATCTAGTGGCTGCCTTTGCTGAAATGCAAGAGCCAGCCAACCAGGTCCTGTTTCTGCATCCCACTGTCAACCCCTCCTCAGCTGAGGAGCAATTAAAAAAAGTCAAAAATCAGGTACCTGAGGCTCCTGAAATTCAGGTGCCAATCAGGTCCCATTTCTGTGCCCTGCCCCCAACCCTCTTCCCTTAGATTTCACTTGGGGGGGGGGGGGAATGAAACAACTTTTGCTTTTAAGCTGCAGCAAACTGCTTGCTACAAATCTGGCAATCAATTACTAGAGTTTAAAACATACATGGAGTGTTTCAGTGCTCAGGTTTTATTAAAAAAAGAAAAGAAACAAACTTTTTTATACTTTTAAACTATAACAAACGTACTGTTTATACTCTGTACAGAGTGCTACAGTGCTCAGGTTTTAGTTAAAAAAGAAACATTTTTTTTCTTTTAAACTGTAGTAAACTGCTTGCTGCATTTGTACACCCCACACATAGTGCTACAATGCTCAGATTTTAGTTAAAAAAGAAAGAGAGAAACAAATCTTTTTTTTAATACTGCAGCAAACTGCTTGCTACAAATGTAGCAAACAGTTGCTACAGTTTAGAGCACATAGGTAGCTGTACATCACTTAGGACTGACCATAATGCAATACCGGCTTTTAAAAGCTATTATGCACTAAAAAAGCTATCATCTCACTGAATCTCTTTTCACAGACAACCTAAAATGCTAAATTTTACAAGACTAAATGGGAAACCATACACAAACAAACTCACAAAACTAATGGCTACCGCTTTCCAAAACTTAAAAACTATTTATATATCCTCTTAACAAAAACCAGACAATATAAAACCAAATGAAGTGGAGGGCTATACCCCCCACACCCCCCAACGTGGGAGGCTGTGCCCCCCACCCCCCCAACTATATATACTAACTCCAGGTCGCACTACAGTGGGGAAAAGGGCATATACCTTTTACTTGTCTCACAGTACTCTACACACTGCCACATCAAGTCTATAGCTTACAATTCAGTGACATGAAATTCAGTGACATGAGTTGTTAGTACTGTGAACTTTAGGTGATTTGATCTCAGTGAAATGCCACTTACCTGAAACCCATTTCATCGTGATGAGAAGAATGACAGCACCACAACAGTGAAGTCCTGAAACACCGACTATTCACTCCAGGTAAGTAGCCATTTGGCCATCCAGAACAAACATGTAAATGGAAGAAAACAAAACCCACCTCCCCACACCCCCTAGCTAAATATACCAACTCTGAGGTTGCACTACCATGGGTGTAAGGGTAAAGTTCAACAGGATGGCCAAGCGGTTACTTACCTGGAGTGCATAGTTGGTGTTATGGGATGTTGGTGTTGTAGAGCTGTCGGTCTTCTCATCTCGATGAAACAGGTCTCGGGTAAGTGGCATTTCATTCATCTAAAGTACACACACACACACACACACACACACACACACATATATATATATATATATATATATATATATATATATATATATATATATATATACAAACCACCGAGACCATAAGATAAAAGTACTGAAACTTCTAAAACCCAATAAAAAAAAATAAAAACATTTATTTTAAGTTTTTGTGGGGGGGGGAGAGCCCCGTGTACCCACACACTCCCAGCTAAATAAATATACCAAGTCTGAGATGTCACTTCAGTGAGGAAATGGTAAATATCCCATTCTGTGCTGTATGGCGATCTCCATTCAAAATGTTCGTATTTTCAAAATATGATGTTCAATGCTAGAAGTCTAAATCTCAAAATGCACTCGCTCGAAGCACTCCTTAAAATGGAGAACATCGACATTTCAGCCCCAGAACTTGGACCGAAGCTCCAGAGGCGGTGGGATTTCCATATTCATAAAGGATGCACACACCTCCAGACTGGTAACCCAACATAACGCATCTGAGATACTTCAGGTGCAGTTATCATTGGGTAGGACAGCGATTCAAGTCATAGCCTGCTATAGGTCCCCAAGACTCACACTCCATGTTCCAAAGCACCCTGGAGAATATTAGGGTCCAACCTAACACTCTCATACTGGGCGACTTCAACTACCCCTCCATTAACTGGGAAAACTACTCATGTACAAATACACTTGCCCAACGTTTCCTGGAATTCATTAATTCCAATGCCCTGGACCAGTTCATTCTTACCCCCACTAGAGGTAGCAACATCCTTGACCTGGTCATTACTAACATGGGTGACTGTTGCTCTACACCAGTAGTTAACTCCTCCCTGGTTTGATCCGACCACAAACTAATCATCTTGGAAATCCACACCCCCCACCCCCTGCAAAGGTAACCATCATTAAAAACTTCTCCAAAGCTAACTTTGGGCTCCTAAAAATGAAGTTGGCTAACTTCATGGCACCCGTGCAAATGGAGAATAGTTGCATGACAGCCGAGTCATACACCAATGCACTGTACGAACACATACAGAAATGCATGGATGTTGCAATACCCAGTAGAACCAAGATGCTCTCCTCCAAAAAACGTAGCCAATCTGGCAGTCCCCTGCCATAAACAAACTCTATAACAGAAGGAGGAAACTGATGCGGAATAAGGTGAAGTCCCAAGACTGGAAAAACTCCCTTATCAGCCTCAACAAAAAATTGAGATCCCTCATCAATTCCTCTAAAGCTAGCTATGACAACAGAATTGCAGCAGATAGTAAAGATAACCACAAGGCCTTTTATAGTTATGTAAAGAATCTCCACAGCAATACCCAGATTTGCTCTGAGCTACTGCACAATGGTACCTCCTATACCGAGCCAACAGATATTGCCAGTATACTGGCTGACAGATTCAGTGCCAACTTTACCCCTCTCCCCTCACCAAAAGTCCAATCACAGTACCAGTAGATTGCCAGGCAGCCAGTATTACTGCTGTACAGGTTAAAACAGCACTGTCCAAGGCCAAGAATACAGCTTCTATGGGACCTGACAATATCCCTGGCTGTGTTCTACATGAACTATAGAGTGAACTGGCACCTCACCTATGTGCCCTGTTCAATCACAGCCTCACCTCAGGCTTTGTCCCTGTCAAGTGGCAGACTGCTACAGTCATCCCTCTTCACAAAGGAAGAGTGACTACAGACCCTGGGAACTATCGCCCCATTAGCCTGATGTGTCTGATATGCAAAGCTATGGAACGCATCATCATGGACCTAATAAACAAGGATATAGGAAATCTCCAAACTCTGGATCCCACACAGTTTGGTTTTGTGAAGGGTAGATCATGCCTGCTCAACATGGTCGACTTCTTTGAGTCAGCCACCAGAGCTGTGGGTGAAGGCAAGGTGGTTCATACAGCCTACATCGATCTGGCCAAGGCCTTTGATACCATTCCCCACTCAGGAATCCTAGAAAAACTCACTAAGTTAGGCATCAACCCCTATATCACATGGTGGGTTGCAAACTGGCTCACAGATAGAACCCACAGTGTGACAGTAGCTGACTCCAAGTCAGACTGCCAACCAGTCACGAGTGGAGTTCCACAGGGTTCAGTCCTGGATCCTCTCCTGTTTGGTATCTACTTCTCTGAAGTCCAGGCCAACATGAAAGGACTCTGGCTGACAAAATTCGCAGACAGTTGCAGGTTGGGAGCTATTATTAACTCCTCAAGTGATGCTGACATCCTACAGAAAGGCCTCACTGAGACCAACGACTGGTGTCAGAACCACAGCCTTAAGCTCAATGCCAAAAAATGTGTAGTCATCCTGCTTGGGAAAAACCCATTTACCATGAATTAGCACATCAATGATAGTCCACTGAACACAGAAGGTGTTATAAGAGATCTGGGAGCACAGGTTGACAGCAACCTCTTTTTTGACCACCATATTGCCACTGTGGTCAGAAAATCCTTCTATGTAGCACATCTCATTACTAAGGGTTTTGCATCCAGAAAGAAAGAGGTCATTGTCTCCCTCTACTCTTCCCTCAATCATCGAGTACAATGCCCCATTTGACATGTACCTCACTAGACACCTGCAATAACTGGAGAGGCCACAAAAGTAGCTCACAAAGTGGATCCTAGGTCTTAAATACTTGTCCTATATGGACAGACTCAAAAAACTCCAACTATTCTCGGTCTCATATCGCCTACTTAGAGGCGGTCTCTGCTTGACTTACAAAGCCATGTCTGACCCAGCTCTGTTAGAAATGCTACATCTAAAGAAATCCCAATCCCTTTGCACCACACGCTCCAGAGACCTCAACCTCATTACCACAATCAACAGAACATGCTGGAGGAACAGGTTCATAACCCAGAGACTGCCCATGCTATGGAATAGACTTCCCATACATGTCAAACAGAGCACCTCACTGGCCCTCTTCAAGAGAAATCTTGATGAGGGGATGGGAAATAGAAAATTCACCCCAAGGATCACTCCAGTGGCTCTACTTGGCAGAGGCACTGGGAACTAAGGTCGGGTGGCACAATGCCAGGGTAATTCTATGGGCTAGGCTTGCAAAGGTTCCAGGGCCATTAGCCTAGTACACACCTATGAACCTATGAACATTGACAATTGTTGCATGGAAATCATTGTAGTTTTTGGAGTAGCATATGTAAAAGTCCATGAAACAGATTGCAGACATTTAAATTTCAACAGGATGCAGCTCATGCTAAGATTGTTTTTCCTGTCTGCTTCCAAGCTGTACGAATATGTAGCCAATTCAGACATACTGGGTAAATGATACCCTGGTATCTTCTGACACAGATAAATGAGGTAAAGGTTTGGAGAGAGAAGAGCTGCATTCTCCATTGTTTATAGTGTTTTTAAATGATTATGGCACTGGATACCTTCCCTACATTTTGCCCATTACTAATTACATCTTTGATTGGCAGTTTTAGTCAAATCATAACAAAAATAATAAATCTAAAGCTCTGGGTGATGTTGTGGAGGGGGCAAGTCTTCCCATACCCTCCATGCAGGGAACTTTGACTGTGTACTCCATTAGTTACTGAGGTTGTACAACCTTGGGGTAGGTTAAGAAACCTCATTTAAATATTCTGTTGCATTTATTCAGTAGCTTAAAAGCCAGAAGAGTTACCTGCATACTGTCATATCTCGGCCCACCTGATTGTTCTGCAGGAAATAGTTTTTCATCCCCTCTGGGGTAATTAGCAGGATAAATTACCATTTTGGTTCCTTCTGTTCTCCACAGGCATAAAAAATTATTTGGGGACATAAATATAAGGCCCTGTTAGAAGTAGGTTTGCATTCAGAACCATCAAGAGCTGAAACTAGTGACATCTTGTATACAGGATCTAACAGAGAACCTACAGTTAGTTTCTAGCAAGCAATGGACTTGAGATATGGTATTGGGTCCAATTATGCTCACAACATAACTACTAAAAATTGTAATATAGCTAGGGCCAGTGATGACATGCATAAGTTGTTGGGGGACAAACCACATTTTGTTCATAAAATTTGTTATAATTTAAAAAGAAAGTTTGAACGGAAAAGGTTCACCAAGAATACAAAGAAAAGAGTACATTCAAATGTGGATGTCTCCCCTATTGTAAATACGTCTTAGATACTACTACCATTATAATTAGGAATGATTACAAGTTAACTTTACAGTATGGTAACTGTAACTCATACGGTTTAGTGTATATTGTAGTGTGTGCTGATTGTGATGCATTTCATGTTGGGAAGACAGGAAGGGCCCTAAAAAAGAGTGTTTACAAATATTATTATGATATTAAAAATGCTAACATAAAAAAAACTCTTCATAATCACAGCCTGGTTTGTAAAAATCATAAAAAAATTGTATCCGATATTTTGGAAATAATAAAAATGGATTATGAGAGATGAAGCATGGGGAAAAAACTTAGAATACAAGGAACTGCATTGGCAGTTATACCTTAATGCAACAGCTTCACCTGGTCTTAAAACTAAGGACTGCTAAAGTGTAATAGTTAGAATATATTGTGAACTTAAAGACCAGGTAAGTATTACAGTTAATTTAGTATTAATATTTAAGCTGCATCGTATATGTTTACGCATATATTTTATATATTTCACATTTTACAATTTATGAACATGTATTTCATATTTTAATCTTGTTATTCATTCATTATTTATTTTATTTACCCATTTTAATGGTGATTGTATGGCTGAGTGTATAATTGATTAATTGGTTTTAATAAGTGATGTAGACCATAAATTGGTCATGAAAATGAGTACACTAATTCTGATGAAGTCCCTGTTGATTTGAAGTGGGATGAAAGGGTTTATGTTCATGTTTTGATTGCTAAACTGATTTTAAACTGCTTTTTCTATATTAAAGAGGATTTTTGATATCTGATGGATATTTGGTCCAGCCTCATCCTTCGTGCTGTGAATTTGAAAAAAAAAATTGGGGGGAGGTTTGAGTTTCTAGATCCTGTTCTTAGTCACCTACATAAATTATCAAATATTAGTTTAACTTAAATGTTAAAACTAAAAGTAACTGCTTAAAAATAACTAGGATATGTTGAGAAACTGTACTAAGATGGTAATGTATGCAATAAATCTGGTCTTTTGCTTGCTGCCAAAGAAAAACAAGGTTACAAAATCAAGAAATCAGTTCCTCATCTGAGGAGCAACAAAGAGGAATGGAGATTTGGAGATGCCAGCCCAGGTGGAACAAGATATGGTATTATATCTGGTGAAGTAACTTCAGTGCAGAACTAGAATTAAGGCCTGGTTAAGGTCTGCAGCCATGGGCTTTTAAAGACAGTTTGCTACATGGAGGCTAATAACACCAAGTGTGTACAGCAGTAAAAATAAAACAAGACAAAAACAAAACAAAACATGAGCACACTACAAGAACATTTAAAATGTTAATTCGTGAATTATATGAAATCTACTTTTAAATGTAAATTAGAAGTGCATAGCTGAGAAGTGTAAGGGCAGAAACCAGTGTCTTTCAGTGTGTTGCATAGACAGTGGTGTAACATGCAAAAACTGCAGTGCCCACAGTAGTCAGAATTATGAATTGTTTCAGACTGTTGTTCATTATGGTGCCTGCAGAAGATTATACTGCACTAAAAGTATCAGACACAATGATATTATTATAATGCAAAATAGTGCAATGTAGGGATAGTTCACAGCTGAGTTCTGTGCAAGTGAAATCTCAAAAGTTGTCTGTAAATGATTAAAGCAACACAGATGAAAGGAAGGTGAGATTCCCCCTAGGAAAGTCATGAAGATTGTGAACCTTCATAAAATTTCATGTAGATTGTCTATTGAAAATGAAAGCATATAGTAAATTAAAAAAAGAGGGAACAAGAGAGAGAGAGAGAGAGAGAGAGAGAGAGACAGAATACAAAATTTGAAGAATGTCAAATCACTGGTTAGTAATGATGTATTTCAGCTGACCTAGTATCCTGAAGGTCATTAGTACCAATTACAGTTATTTATGTCATTCCAGCCTACACTGCCACCAAGCTGATGCATGATGTAGAGCAACTGGGGAGGGAAAGGCAATCTGGGACAATGAATGTGCATTACAGGCAGGTCTCCCGGCATACTCCTGGTGTTCTGGCTGCAGTGTGATTCTCAAACAAATGACAAATTAGTCAAAAGACTACAAAACTGAAAAAATAAAATAAAATACTTTTCGCAACCAAACTGATAAACTAGAATCCCGTTTATTGCACAAAACTAACACAACTAAGCGCTTTTACCTGTATAACATATAGGTTTCTTCAGAGTTGTCTTAGCATAATTAAACACTGTTTAAATACCATCAATTAAAACTACTCCAACCAATCACAATAAGGGTGTAGTCTGCAACAGCAACTGAATACATTCTTGTACATATCAATTCTAAAATTCACAAACTACATAAACTACTAAATAAAATTCATTGCATTATTTCCTTTTTCTTATTAAGGAATCAATTCCTGTCTTAATTTTAAAAAAGGTTTTAAGGAAATAAAATCATTCAAGCCAGGAGCTACTAAAGAATTTAAACGCAATTGCTAGTTAGATTATTTTGCTTCTAGGAGAGTTTTACCATCCCCCCACTCTCATTGCAGGTCACCTTGACTATTATAAAAAAGATAAATTTCTTAAAGTTGGAACACTTGGTGGTATGCAGGTACAGAGCATTGTGAACATCCTTGTTTTTAGTAGCCCTCACATGCTCTTGTATCCTCTCCCTTAGTCTTCTGATGGTTTTTCCCACATAAAACCCAGGACAAGATAGGCAGGTGGCAACATAAACCACCATCCAGGAGTTACAATTGCATCTCCCAGGACACTTCAATGTGTGGGAGGAGAGGGTAGATTCTGCCCTTCTGAGCTGGGAGTTTCTGGTTAAAGGCTTATTGTGCCTGGTTATTTGAACTGTTCCTTTCTGAAATTGGTATGCCTTGTTTGCTGTAGCATAGACTAAATTCAGACCTGCTGAATCTAGCTTTGTTTGTATAACTTGAGCACTAATCCAGACCATCTTTTTTGGAGAAGGTTCTTCTGCCCCCTAGTGGCAGGAGTGTGCAGTTAGAACTTGTCTGATCGAAGACTGCTGGAACGGGGCTCAGTTTTTAGCTTTTATTGGTTAATTGGTTAATTTGTTTAAATCGGTTTGCTCATTTGCTTTATATACACTTTTTGCATCACCACTTAGCTAGGGTTAAACTATTCCTGGCACCATAAAGTCTGCTCTTCAAATTTTCCCCTTAGAACTAGCCAGCTTTTTAGTTTTAGCACTAAAATCTGTTTCTTTGAGCTCAGCACTTGTCCAGAACTCAATGTAAGCACTAAATAAGCTACAAATTACTACAGAACTCAACTTTCCTCACTTGTCTAGAGGAAAACAGTTTTTAGTACTTAATAAATAAGCACCTATCCAGGCATGTCTAAGGGTGTTTTCTCCTATCTACCCGATGAATCTGGGCATCTTGGGGCAATGCAGCAATTACCTCATGTACACAGACAACCCTCTCCTCCTACCACCCAACACTACAACCTGTGAAAAATGCACTTATATAGCCAAACTGGAAGCAAAGCTCTCTTCACCCAACACTGAACTAGACAGTCAAGAGGAGAAGGTAAACACTTGCACCAATCCACACTCATCACATAGTCCCTCAAAACCTACACCACCAAAACACACACATAGAAACACAAAACACACACCTACATTTGCGGAGGCACTCAATAAAAATCTGCTCAAGCAACAGAGACCTCCAAAGCAGAAACGCAAGCAACCAACACCCCCAACACGAACCAAATGACACATAGCCCACAAACTCAGTGTGCCACTCAACCACAGCCCATAAGGCATCACAACGTACCCAAAACTCTAGTCATAGGTGACTCTATAGTCAGGCACACTGATATTCCACTCACCAGACTAAACAAGGAGAAAGTTACTGTCAACTGCCTGTCGGGTGCCAGGATCTGCCACATAATGCTTGCACTCAGGTCACTCCACAGTAAGTACAAATATGACTCTGTCATTGTCCATGTTGGTGTGAATGACCTGAGATGTACCTCCCTGGACTACATGAAAAGAGACATGGAGGAGCTCTCCGATCTTGTAGCCCAGGCAGGTATGACCCTAGCCCCGAGTAGCATCCTGCCATCACCCAGAATGATACCACAGTACAAGGACAAAATGACTGACTTTAACAATTGGCTAAGCTTCTGGTGTCATTCTAAGGGGATCTAGTATCTGTCTGCCTGGGATGACATGATCGACAGACCACGATGCTTTGCCAGAGATGGCCTGCACCTGTCGCCCTTGGGATTCCAGATACTGGCTAAGGCTCTTGCCATCCCTATAGTGCCTTTTTTAGGCAAGGTTCAAATGACAAATTCACCACCTTAACAGGTACAAGCAAGCAAAATCTGAGGGTAATGCTACTCAATGCTAGAAGTCTAAATCTCAAAATGCATTCACTCGAGGCACTCCTTAAAATGGAGAACATCGACATCTGTGTGGTGACAGAGACCTGGTTCAAGGCTTCAGAGTGCACCCCTGCATTACCAGGCTTTAATTCATACCACATCTTTCGGCCACCTAACCTGGACCGAAACACTAAAGGTGGAAGCATGTCCATATTCATTAAGGATATCCACAACTCCAGGGTAGTTGCTCAGCATAATGCATCTGAGATTATCCAAGAGCAACTAACTCTGGCAAGACCGCAATCCAAATTGTAACTTGCTACAGATCTCCCACCATGCCCCAGGATTCCCACTCCTCATTTCTTGATACAATGGAAAATATGAGGGTACAACCCAACACCCTAATAATGGATGATTTCAACTACCCCACCATTAACTGGGAAAACTAGTCATGTACCAACTGTTTTGCTCAACGTTTTCTGGAATTCATAAATTGCAATGCCTTAGATCAACTTATCCACACCCCACCTAGACCTGGTCATTACCAATTTGGGCAACTGGTGTTCCACACCAGAGGTCAATTCCTCATTGGTCAGATCTGACCACAAGCTAATCACCCTAGAAATCCAAATCCTGCCCCCACCCCCCATTAGGGAAACCACCGTAAAAATTTCTCCAAAGTCAACTTCACACTTCTTAAGACAGAAGTGGCAAACTTCACGACACCAATGCAGATGGACAACAGAGGTACGACTGCTGAATCCTACACAAATGCACTTTATAAGCACTTACATGAGTGCATGGATCGTGCTATCCCTAACAGAACCAAGATGCTATCCTCCAAAAAAAAGGAAGCCAATCTGGCGGTCCCCTGCCATAAACAAACTCTACAACAGAAGAAAGAAACTGTTGCAAAATAGAGTAAAATCCCATAATTGGAGGAACTTCCTGGTCAGCCTCAGTAAAAAGCTGAGATCACTCATAAAATCCTCCAAAGCTAGTTCCGAAAACAAAATCGCCACTGATTCTAAAGAGAACCACAAAGCTTTCTATAGCTTATAAAATTCAAAACACAGCCAGCAGTCATGACAGGGATGAATTCAGATGACAAGTTTAATACAACTAAGGCAGAGTAACACAGATGAGCGCTTTCGCATATAGCTTCTTCAGATCTAACTCACAATTTGAAACAGATTATACTGATAGCAAATCATTCAACAATGTATCCAATCACATTCAATACATCATCAGGTTGCTAGTTGTTATTAACAAACCACATAATTACCAGTGCTCCTCAAAAAACATTGCACAAAAAGGCATTATAAGTATATAATAGAATGCAAAGCTAATAAAAATATTCTTAAAATACATCTTAAAATAGACACAATTAATTAATAAAAATATATGTATATATCTATAACTAAAAACGTATTTATACGTATGTTCATATATGATCAATAGCTGTATGCAAATTAATGATGTATGTAAATGCACCTATTATAATAACCTTGGCTCCCTCATGGGCTATTATCTCTTATTCAAAGACCTAGCTCTCATTGCAGGTTGTATCGAGATGTGTTCACTTAGACCAGGTGAGCAATGTGCCCCTAGTCTAAGAATCCATCTCATCTCAGCTTGGTATGTCTTATTGGTCAAATCACCCATTCTAATGTCTTTACCTATATTTTCTAGCACTAGAAATTTAAATGCATGCCCATCACCAAAAGTATGCATGTTCACCTGCAAATCTGTTCTGTTAGATCCAAAACATTTCTTCAAGACTTATTTACATTTGTCAATAAGAATAGCGGCAGAGAGTTAGGATTTTTTGTCAGCATGGACGTAACTTCTTTGTTCACTAGTATACCTAATTATGAAGGGGTACAGATCTTATTTATCTTTTTCAAATTGTGAGTTAGATCTGAAGAAGCTATATGCGAAAGCACTCATCTGTGTTACTCTGCCTTAGTTGTATTAAACTTGGTTTAATCTCTCCTGCATCGTTTATTTTGGATTTATTTTATTTTTGCTGTTTTGGGAGACATGGCAGATGGTGCTGCAGTGGAAATTGAATTAAACATTAACCCACATGCTAATTCTGCAAATGCTGATGGAAACAATCGTTTATTCAATTTTATGAAAGGTGATGACAACCCTTTACTTAGCGACCAGTTCACTATTGAATCTAATGAAACGAATGAGCAAGGGCGGCTCGTGCTATCAGACTGCAGGACTGCAGCCCTCCCACCTAGAAACAAAAGAAATAAAAAATGTGAAACATAAAATTAAAAAAAAAAGTTTTTTACAAGTATCGGAACTTCCACGCATGTGCAGACACATTCAGACTGCCCCGCAGATGCCCAGGAATCTGTGCAGTAGACAACAGAGGAGCTCCAGACTGCTTGATCCACAGACAGGACCAATCAAGAGAGAGGTAAGTTGAGTTTTAAGCTCTTGTAGGGAAGGTTTGCTGCTTTGAGTGATTCCAGACCCATTTACAGGTAGTGGAGGTTGTGTATGTGTGTGTATGTGTAATGCCCCTGTTAACACATAGTGGTTGGTAGAGATACTCAGGCTTGAACCCTGTACCTTGGATGCAGGTGGCAAGGACCTGAATTCCCTACCCACCACTATTTGTAAAAAGTTGCAGATTTTTGCCTCATATTTGTTCTGCTCCTCATAAAATCTGTAGTTTCTGTATCTTCATTTTTCCTTGCAAAGGTTTGTAGTGCAGTGGTGCACTGGTAGCATTGTTGTGTGAGAGCTACAGGTTCTCTGGTTTGATTCTTGGCTGGGGTGCCTTCTGTGTGGAGTCTGCACGTCCTCCCATCCCTTACAAAGATGTGTCTGGAGTGTTTCTCCCTGCTCTGCTGAAAATTGGCTTTGTTTTGTTCCAAGTCAGACTAGTTTCCTGATTAACAAATGTTTAAAAATAACAGGCATTTGAATTTCAGACTTCATATTCTTCCGAAAGTACATGGTAAAACAAAACCTTTTATTCTAGCAATTGTCTAAGTTAATAACATGGATATTTGAAATTTGCCTATATTTTTGGGACTGTATTCCCCCATTATTGGCCTTGTCCAGGTATTTTGTGCTAAGGTTGAGAGCTATGGTGAGAACTGAATTCACTGAATGTTTGGGGGCTGTATTCCCCCCATTACTGGTTGTCCACATGTTTTTTGCTAAGAGATTGAGAGCTATGGTGAGAACTGAATTCATTGAATATGTTTGGCAGCTGTATTCCCACATTATTGGCTTTTTTCAGGGTTTTATTTGCTAAGAGGTTGACAGCTATGATGAGAACTGAAATCACTAAATGGTAGCCATTTAAGTTTGTCTTCCTCTGTTTCAGCTGATTCGGCATAGTGGTATGTTTCTCTGACTCTTTTGCACAGGGTCCCCTGGGTTTAAGACGTGGCAGTGAAATATATGGTGGTAACACAGCATTTTATTGTAGCAACTTTCCAACATTATACAAGCAATGTTTAAAATGTGTCCCTGTTTTTTGGCCTTTTGTTCCCCCCCCCCATAAATTTTGACTTTTTCCAGATTTCTTGTGCTGCAAAGTTCAGAGATACAGCTGAGTATCGAGTAGATTTTACAAGGAGCTGAGAGCTGCAGGGGAACAAAAGTTTAGTGCTGGTTATGCTAAGTCTGCTTGCATTGTTAATAGCACAAACGGTAGTGTACTTGCTTTTGACGCAGAAGGCTGTGAGTTCTACTCCCACAGTAGGTAGATGCATTGCTGCTACTGTACTGTTGTAAAGGGGGTGGATGCTGCAGTCCTTTTTGGCAAAGATACCTAGTAACTATGAACCTGTTATTAGTTTGCCATCCACTCCCTATTGCGGTATTACTAGCTTATCATTTTTTTAATGCATGCAACACAGGCAATTTATTCTTCAAGGGCAACAGGCACTTTGTTTGTAGATGAAACAATGACATATAAAGTTGTTTGCTAGCAGCAACCTCTTTATTAATTACAGATTTCTTTAATGTGGATTTTGCTACTTCAGAGATTGTGCATATTTATGGAAATGTTCTGAATTGGGTAGTTTTGTCATTGGTGCATGCATTTTGTTTCATTGTTTACTGGAAAAATGTTCAAAACAATACATTTAAAATGCCCTCTAACAACTGTACTGTATTGTACAAGGAATATAATGTAATACAGTCAGGAAGGTGTATCAAAGAGCATGTGTATGTTTCATGTTCAAGGGGCCTATGATTTTGAAAACAGCCCAAAGTTAATCTTTATCTGCAACTGGCAAAATGTATTTTCTTTGAATGTGGGTTTCAATGCTGTTTCAATGCATGTGAGTTTCAAGGGCAGAGAAGTTTTAATGCTAAGTCTATTTTCATTGTGAGACTGCATTGCTTTGTTTAACAGATATCTATTAGGGTTTGTACTGTAAAATGCAAAATAAAACTTTCAAATGAAATCTAAATCATCACAGAAGTAAAGCAGTATGCACATTACAGTGTTTATGGTAAATGGGGCAAAATAACCAAGGAATGGGACATTGGAATGGCTGCAGGGGGGAGGCTCCATTCGACCATGATTTTGTGAGGGGGGAAGGGTAGAAAACTCAGACAGCCCCGGTTGAACTATACCTCTCAGTTGTCCATATTTTTGCAGAAAGAATAGATATTTGCTTCTTATTTTTGGTTTGTTCCTCATAAGATTTGTGGTTTTCAAGCAAATCATTTAAGAATGACGTGACTAAATGACAGACATTGAGTTTCAGACGTCAAAACCTTCAGAAAAATGCATGCTAATGCATGACCTGTTATTCTATCAACTGTCTTGTTTATACAAGAGCAATTTTTAGTAGTGTTTGTATGTCCCCCCAATATATTTGGCCTTATCCAGATTTCCTGCATTAAGAGGTTGAGAGGTATGTGCAAATCGCTTTGTAGAATTAGGAATATCCAAACCTCTCAATTTTCCCCAATTTTGGCTCAAAATATTGCTCTCCCCTAATAATCCCTCCTCAAATGGCAATTTTGGAAGAAAACATGGAGGGTTTACAATTCTATATAACTGTAATGATCAGAGTTATAGATTACTTTTATTTCAGAAATGCATGTAGATGCTTTTATTTTGTTAGCTGCTCAAGTTAAGTGTTAATATTAAAAAGGTGTCCCTTTTTTGACAGATTCCCAGCTGTATTGTGTGGCAACTTTATTTTTTTGCATCGCATTTTTGGTCTGTTTTTCATAAAATTGTGTTTTTCTGGCAAATTAGTGGCAAGTCATTAAAGATTGAAGTTAGAAAATAATGGCAGACATTTGAGTTTCAGATTTCATACCCTTCAGAAAATTTGTACTAATGCAAGACTTACTACTGTTCTATTAAATAAATTAATAAGAACAATATTTAAAAGTTGTCCTTATTTTTGGGCCTGTGTCCCACTTCTAGTTCTATGTATGGCTTTGTCCAGATTTCTTGCTCTGAAGTTGAGAGGTATGAGAGTCAGAGCCATCACCATCAGCCAGAGACATTTCAAATTGTGACATATTTGTTGCACCCCACTCCCCATTGTAGTGGCTCTGGATGTGTCCAAGGAAGGCAAGGAACAGTTATGCAGTGTAAGTATGCAGAGTATTCCCCCATCCAAGGTAGACCACAAGTACGACCGTGGGTTTTCATCTGTCCTTGATTTTGCAGAATGTTCTGTTTTTTTGTCATATTTTTATACTGTTGATTTATGCTTCTTATTATTCAGGAAATGCATGCTGTCACAGTGCCCTGTTGCTCTGTTTAAGTAGCAATGATTTAATGACCATCAGGTAAGCTTGTCGGAGATTGTAAGATGCAAGTAAGCTTTAATAAGCATACTGTTAAAGAATTACCAGCATTGAAAGCCTTTTCGTTGTTGCCATGCAGAGAATATTTATATAACTAGATAATGTATACGCCTTGGGTATTGAAATGCATATGACAGTATCTGTAATAAAAGGGCAGGATTACAGTATTTTCAGAAGCTCATTACATTTGTTGGAGACTTGCAGTCATCTTTGCAGGCTTTACACGTAAACTAAACAGAATGTCAATCTATCATATGTGGTCCATAACTTGTGCAGGAATCCTTTAAGCAATTTATCTTAAGCTTGTTCCTTGTTTGCTGTTTATTTTTTACTTTGATCATGTCTTTCCCATGAAACAAGTAGATAGTTGTGTCAGGCAGCAGGTCTTTTTTGGATAAGAAACATTTTTACAAGTGGGGGTATCACAGAGCTTGCTACTTTCAGCATGTTACTTGGTAATTTTATAAAGCTGAATATAAATTATAATTAAAACTGCAGTGCAAGGAGTAGTGGTTTGAATTGAGTGCTGCTTGTTTTTTTTATACTTGATTTTGACTGGCATTCCAGTAATGTATTTAAAAAGTAATTTATTTTTTCATGCCTCACAACCTGTTTCCATCTGGATATTAAGTAAGTTGTCATGTAGCCAATGCATTGAAATATTTTTTTCTTCTACACTTCATTTTGTCTTGATTGGACTCTCGTAATGACTGTTTGGCACCCAGGGCAGCGTATTTAATTAAAGTTCCAGTTGTTGTGGTTTTGAGCATAGCCCCACCCCTTTCTAGTTGGCCACACCCCTTCTCATTGGCCCCACCCATTCAGCTGTCTCCTGCAGCCCTCCTTTAATTTGAAGTCACCAGCTGCCACTGTGAATGAGGTGTTTGAAGACCTCAAGGCATATAGGGAATCCATTAAGGACTTGGAAAATGACCTATACCATTTAAAACGTATCCAACATCAGAGATTCCACATGGAAGCTTGCTGTACCTTAAAGGTAATACCTCGAGGTCTGAGGAATTTTGTTATGCCCACATACGGTGAACAACATCTGCAGCTGTTAGCCAAGTGGCAAAAATTAAACTTAGACACAAGCTTTTCATATATAAGCTTACTTAGAGTACTTTTCACCAATAGAGAAAGAACTGACTGATCATATACATCGGTTGCAGGAAGAGATATATTCTAAATATCCTGTAGCCCTGGCTGATATTAAAGTGAGTGAAATTATCGATCAGGTCTATGCATATGAAAGGAAACTATTAGCACAGAAAAAGAAAAAGCTACAGCGTGATACAAATGATTTTGCACAGAATCACGTATTTACTTGGCCGAGGGAAAGGGTTGAGAGGACTGTTAATGAACAGCCCAATTCAAATAGTAAGCAGTATCCACGGAGCTCACAACCTAATGCAAGAAGTTCCAATAGTGTTTTGGATAGGAATGGTCCGATCACTACTAGCTTCTCGGGTCATGTATCTGTGTTGCCTACTCAAGACTCTACACCTAGCTGTATGGACGGAGCAAATACAACACCGGAGGTGCCTAACTTGATATTCAAAGCACAGAATGCAGGACTTTCTAATGAAGGAGTTCCTAAAGTGAACAGTGAACCGGCAGTACAGAGAAAAACTACGGAAAATACACAAATGCAGGTTTTTTCCAACCTGCCATTGTCTTACCAACAGAGCAGGAAGAGGACGGTGGAAGGCATCGAGAATCAGCACAGGAATGAGCGGAGGTATCTAGGGTCCGAAGCGGGCATGAATACCATAACACTGATGTGGAAGCAAGTATAGGAGATGTATTATGGAATATTTCGAAGAGGGACTTGACTAAAAAAGAAAAACAGGTACCGAATAAGGGTTTGTCTTTCATACCCGCTCAACCTGCAGATGTTTCTGAGACTCTAACTGACCTTAGACTTTTTGCGAGAAATGTTTCTTTGAAATTGTTATATAGTGATACAGAGGGAAGCAGTAGCAGTGATTTACCATGTTTTAGTTTTAAAAAGCCTAGTGCTTATATACCACAACAGCATCCTACTGTTGAGACATTTGTTAGAATGTGTGAGAATGACATCTACAGTCTGTTGAACAATAACATGAGAAGAAAAGGTTTTGTTAATTTATCTAGAACTGAACAATATGCTTTGAAAAGCTTGCAGAATGATGTTGAAATATCTATTAGACCAGCAGATAAGGGTGGACAAATAATTGTCATAGATAGGCATTTCTATTCTAATAGCATGAACAACATGCTCAAAGATATTAACACCTATAGAGTAATAGACTTGAATGTGATTTGGAAAATAAGTGAGAATACCACCAGATCACTAAAAGATTGTTTGAGTAACGTCTTGTTAACCAATGAACTTTTTAATTATTTCTTGGTTGAACATCCCAGAGTACCAGTTTTGAATGGCTTGTCTAAGTTACATAAAGATGCAATGTGCCCTCCCTTTAGACCCATTGTGGCAGGGAGTGGATGGCTCACTGAGCCTATTTCTTTATACCTTGATAAACAATTTAAACCCATTTTGTCCACCTGAAAATTGGTTCTGATAGATACAAAACATTTCTTGCAAGACTTATTTACATTTGTAAATGAGAATAGTGGCAGAGAGTTAGAATTTTTTGTTACCAAGGGCATAACTTTTTTGTTCACTAGTATACCTAATTATGAAGGGGTACAGATGATTAGAGAGGTCTTAGTGAGTAGGAACATATATGATGTTAGACATGTGGATTTTTTTATGTCTTCTGATGGAGATAGTATTGGAAAATAATGTTTTCACCTTCGATGGACAATATTATCTACAATCATCTAGCGTAGCTATGGGCAATGCCAATAGCTACACCAATTTAGTTATTTCATGATGGGAAGAGAGTGTTATGTATGTCTCTGAATATTATTTGTCTTATGTATGTTTTTACAGATGTTTTGTAGACGGCCTCTTTCTGTTATGAAAAGGAGTTCTATTACAGCTATATCAGTTTATTGACACACTGAATGCAAGCACTAATTTTTTGAATTTTTCATTTAAACACTCAAGACATTTCTATTGAATTTGTTAGACATTTTATTGGTTAAGAGAGCAAACAATACCATAGACCATAGACACTAGACTTTACAGGAAGGAATGTTATCGGCCTACATATGTACACCGGAATAGTATGCATGCAGGACACGTGTTCCGCAATGTACTGAAAGGACAAAATTTGCAGATTAGTCATTTACATAACGATGATCAAGATTTTGAAGCAGGGTTAGACCAGTTACGCACTGATTTTAGATCCAGAGGCTACCACACTGATGAAGTAAATAATGCACAACAAATGGTTAGAGAGTGTAGACAAACAACTAGCAAACCATGCTTCTCTCAACACACTACAACACTAGCTGCAGTTGATAGAAAAGTATTGCTCCATTTTTTAGCCTTACATTTTCCAGTGATGAGAGAAATATAAGGGAGATTATATCTAAGCAGTGGTCCATTCTAGGAACTAACAAGGAGATCTCATCTATTGTGGGTGAGAGACCTAGATTTGGTTACAGAAATAAAAAGTCTATAAGTCAAAGGTTGTGTTTTTCACAACCTGCCAGAGACAAGCATGTTACCAATGCAGAACATACTACTAAGTGTAATAATTGTTCTTACTGCAACTTTATAGGGGTGAGTCATGCACATTTAGACATCTACTTAATAATAAATCATTTAGAAATTTTCCGAAAGCAGATTGTAATACTAGGGATCTAGTATACCTAGCACATTGTACATCATGCCAAAGTTTTTATGTTGTCAAGACTAATAGATGCTTGAGGGAGAGAATATGTGACCATCTGTATTGTGCATGAAGAGGTATGACTTATAGTGCAATAGCCAAGCACATGCATACTTTTGGTGATGGACATGAATTTAAATTTCTAGTGCTAGAAAATATAGTTAAAGACATTAGAATGGGTGATTTTACCAATAAGACATACCAAGCTGAGATGAGATAGATTATTAAACTAGGGGCACATTGCTCACCTGGTCTAAATGAACATCTCAATACAACCTGCAATGAGAGCTAGGCCTTTGAATAAGAGATAATAGCCCATGAGGGAGCTAAGGTTATTATAATAGATGGATTTACATACATCATTAATTTGCTTAGAGCTATTGATCATATATGAACATACGTATAAATACGTTTTTAGTTATAGATACATACATATATTTTTATTAATTAATTGTGTCTATTTTAAGATATATTTTAAGAATATTTTTATTAGCTTTGCATTCTATTATATACTTATAATGCCTTTTTGTGCAATGTTTTTTGAGGAGCGCTGGTGATTATGTGGTTTGTTAAAAACTAGCAACCTGACGATGTATTGAATGTGACTGGATACATTGTTGAATGATTTGCTATAAGTATTATCTGTTTCAAATTGTGAGTTAGATCTAAAGAAGCTATTTGCAAAAGTGCTCATCTGTGTTAATCTGCCTTAGTTGTATTCAACTTGTCGTCTGAATTCATCCCTGCCGTGACTGCTGGTTGTGTTTTGAATTTTATTTTTTATTGTAGTGTTTTTACACACCAGTGGTTTAATCTCTCCTGCATCATTTGTTTTAGATTTATTCTATAGCTTATGTCAAGAATCTCAATGGCAACACTCAGATCTGCTCTGAATTACAGCACAATTGCACTAAATATACAAAACCAACTGATATTAACATCCTGGCAGATAGTTAAGTAGAAAAAAGCTGCAGGTACTCCATGACAAACGAAGCCAACCAGTTTCTTTAGAAAAACACTGCTTTAATCAAATGAGTGCTAACTTTACCCCCTCTCACCCCATAAAAGGCCCATCTCTATACTGGGAGAATGCAAAGTTCCTGTAATCACGCCTGCACAGGTAAAAAACACTCTCCAAAGCCAAGAACACACCATCCATGGGACCAGACAACATCCCAGGCTGCATTCTACATGAACTACAGAATGAACTGGCACCCCACCTAAGTACCATGTTCAGGCATAGCCTCACCTCAGGCTTTGTGCCCACTGAATGGTGCACAGTGATGGTTATCCCATTCCACAAAGGGGGAGCTACCACAGACTCCAGCTACCGCCCCATTAGCCTAACGAGCCTGGTCTGCAAGGCCATGGAACGGATCATCATTGATCTCATACACAAAAACACTGGTAATCTCCAAACCCTGGACCCCACCCAGTTTAGGGTTGTAAAAGGCAGATCATGTCTCCTAAACCTGATAGACTTCTTTGAAGCAGTCACCAAAGCCATAGACGAGGGTATGGTGGTTCACACAGCCTATCTAGCTCTCGCCAAGGCTTTTGACACCATCCCCCACTCTGGAATTATAGGTAAACTCTCTAAACTAGGTATAAATCTCTATGTCACAAGATGGGTTGCCAACTGGCTCACTGATAGAACCCACATTGTGAAAGTAGCAGACTCTAAATCTGACTTCAAACCAGTGACAAGTGGAGTACCACAGGGTTCAGTCCTGGGTTCTCTCCTGTTTGGTATCTACTTCTCTGAAGTACATGCTAACACAGAAGGTCTCTGGGTAACGAAGTTTGAAGATGACTGCAAACTAGCAGCCATAGTCGAAACTCCTAACAATGTGGACATCCTACAGAAGGGCCTCACTGAGACAGATGCCTGGTGTCAAAGCCATGGCCTCAAGCTCATTGCCAAAAAGTGCATTGTCATCCCCTTTGGTAAAAACTCTGTACCCATGAGCTACCACATAGGTGGTAGTATACTTAACACCGAAAGTGTGATAAGAGACCGTGGGACACAGGTGGACAGTAATCTCTCCTTTCATAAGCACATCGCCACAGTAGTCAGGAAATCCTTCTACATGGCACACCTCATCACAAAAGGTTTCTCATCCAGGAAAAAAGAGGTCATTGTTCCCCTCTACTCGTCACTCATTAGACCCATTATAGAGTACAACGCCCCTTTTGGTATGTACCTCACAAGACATCTACAACAACTGGAAAGGCGGCAGAAATACCTCACAAAGAGGATTATTGGCCTCAAACAGATGCCCTATGCAGACCATCTCAAAAACCTCCAGCTTTACTCCGTTGCATATCGCCTGCTCAGAGGTGATCTCTGCCTAACATACAAAGCTATGTCAAACCCAGAGCTGTTAGACATGCTCCACTTAAAGAAATCCCACTCCCTCCAAGCTACATGCTCTAGGGACCTAAACCTCGACACTGCAATAAACAGAACATGCTGGAGGGATAGATTCCTGTCCTAGAGACTTCCCATACTCTGGAACAAACTACCTATCTATATCAAAAAAAGCTCCTCATTAGCACTCTTCAAGAAAAATCTTGATGATTTAATGGGAAATAGGAAATTCACCCCAGGGATCACCTCTGCGGCTCTGCTCGACAGGGGCACAGGAAAATATTTTTTTTTGGGTGGTGAACACCAGGGTACCTTTCTGGCTAGGCTTATATAGGCCCTATAGCCTAGTATAGCCTAGTACCTACCTATGAACAACTGTATAAGGTATGATTAGAAACTTTGAAAAAGTTCAACTGATGATGGGTATTTCCCAACGTCTGACTGCCTATCCTTGTCTTATGTTATAATTAGAGAATGTAAGTCTGATCTAAGAGTAAGGACTGAACGAGGGCTTGAGTTTCCTTACATCTTTCCTTCTTCCCTCTAGTTGTTTACTGAGGGGTTAGCACTTTACAGAATCACATGTAAGCTATGTACCTGATGAGAGAAAATGATCATAAAGACCAAAATCTGCCCTAGTTATTGCAAGAAGGAAACCTCTGTTGAAACAACGATTTGCTTCACGGAAGGTGAAGACAGTTAAAATTTGTAGAAATTTTCAGTCTGCATGAACCTGTCTTGCATAACTGGAATTAGTAGTATGCAAACTGGAATTATCTGCTGATGTCTGGTACTGCACAGCAAAAATGGGTTCTTATTTTGTTAACTGCCTGGGCAGGGCAGCTGCCGATATGACAGTTCCACTTGTCTGTATCTTTTAGCTCCATTATTTATAGAATCAGGTTACCTTCACTGCCAGTTTTTCTGCACCACCTGACTTGTCAGTTTTCATTTTATGGAGCTGCTTCTGTTTTGTTTATTTTGAAGATACTAACCTTATAGTGCTTATCAAAGCAGAAAATAAAATATTTCTCTGTGGGTCTAGTTTAATACTATTAACCTGAAAATAATGACATAAAAATCATTTGTAGTTCATTGTTTTGAGATTTCTGTATTTATCTGTTGCTGTTTGTATATGGATTGTTTTCTTCCATTTATGCCAGCACAGATGCTGAGGTGTAAAACAAGATTTGACATCGGCTGTTCAAGGCAGCTCATTTTGGTGCAATGCTTATCTGGTATAGCTCAGCTCCTCGGACCATATAATGACCTTCTGGATTGCTTGTAGCTGATTAATCAGACAGTTTAGTATAAATTCTAGAGAACTAAGTGATCCCTTATTAAATGCCAACACATATTTTTTTAGAGTTTTAAGGCCAATTTTAAAGGACAGTGCAACATCTGCCTCATTGATTAATTGCTTTTAGCTGATAAAATACATACTGCAGTGAGAGCTGTAAGCTCTGCATTCAGTATGTTTCATTCACTTCAAATACATCTATTTGTTACTGCTATAATATCTTAGTACATTCAAATGATTCCAAGATGCATGGAATACATTTTTATTAACCTAATAAAATAATAAAAGAATGGTAGTTCTTCTAGGAGGACCACCTATCCCTTTTCTTTAACCCAAATTTGCATTTTTCTTAGCTGAAGTTATCTTTCATATGAATTTACTTCTTAGCTCAAAGCAATCATGCTAGCCGACTCTAAACTTTGATTTTGTGTATGTATGTTGCAGTCTATGCTGCTTTTTCCCATGCTGCTCATTTTAGGCTTGGAGTGTAGATGCCTTTCACCATCCAAATGCCTTCCAGGTGAAATGAATTTTTAGTTTACTTCTGCTACCTGTTTTACAGATTACCAGTTTTCATTTTCAAGGCCTTTATGGAAAATAGAATAATATAAATTTACCCTGTTGTTTAATTTACTTGTTAGGATTTGCAAAAGGATTATGCATGCTACTGTTGACTTACACTGAGGAAAGGCCTTCCTTTAGATATAGTAATACATAAATATATCATTACTAGTGCTGATGGAAACTAGTAGCTGTGTAGAACTCTTATGCTACTCAAACCACAAATGCAGCACTAAACATACTGTTCTGAGAGGAGTTAGGTAAAAAAGCATGCTGGAGTGAGTGGTACAGACTGCAACACTACGGAGTGTTTGGAAGGAAGACTACACTGAAGATTAGCTCCAGTGTCAGACACAGAGTAAAGGAAAACTGTTTTTATCAGTAGGCTTGCTTCTAGGAATGAAATGCCAGGATGCAGGGATAGTTAGGCTTTATAGGTTTGTAGGTGGTCAACCACAAATGGCACTAGGCCTGCCTAAGTGTTGTTCTAATGGAAGACATGGAGATAGAGTACTAGTACTGACTAAGCAAGGAAGTGTTGATACAGCTGTGTTAGAGGTGTCAAAGAGGTACACTTGTAGAAACAGACCATGGGGACTGAATACCATAACAAACACCTGTCAGAGGCTTTCAGGGGAGATGACCATCATACCACCATATTCCATTCCTCTGCAGTATATATTACCACACAGCTCCTTTTGTTTATTTATTTATCATTTGTTGACTGAATTAGTCCCACTAAGCTAGTGGCCTGTTTTCAAGTGAGACATGAGGTGGTATTTATACTATGAGGGTTAGTTTGGTCAGGGCATCAGGGAACTTCCTCTACTTGTAGCATATGGAGACGCTGTTTGTATTCACACTTTCTGCTTCTGGCCTGAGCATGGAGGCGACTTGGAGAAGCAGGCAGAAACATGACGAGTCATGACAGCAAAAAGGAGATGGTCTGTGAAAGAGTTAATTCCAGTAGAAGTGAAGTTGTTTTGTAAGTGAATAAGTCCATTTCTTCACAAAACAATATGGTGGCAGAGAGCAATGAAAGAGAGGAGCAGTCAACCCAGAGGGAACCACAGCAGACTTCAGGCTTAACGATGAATGCACCTTTACAGGTTTCGAAAACGTTGTTTCAGGAAAGGCTGTTTCAGAAAGAATCATGTAGTACAGTGATGCAGCAGTTAACGTTGTCGTCTCACAGCAAGAGGTTCTCTGGTTCAATTCTCAGCTGGGGTGTCTTCTGTGCAGAGTCTGCATATCCTCCTTGCATTTACGTGGGCTTCTACTGGGTACTCTGGTTTCCTCCCACATTCCAAAGACATGCGTCTGGAGCATTTCTCCCCGGGCCTCTGCTGAAAATAGGGTCTGTCCTAGTTGGAGTTTTCTGGTCAACAAATATTAAATAAATAAACAAATAACTAAACTCACAGGATAGATGCATGATTACAACCCTCCAAGTGGGAGGGTTGTGGGATGTTTATCTGAGGGATATGATAAGTCAAAGTGAACCGGAGAGTAAGGTAGTAGCTTCATGAGGAGAGATTATGAACAAAATGCAAGAAGAGGTGGAGGACATTTTAATAGAAAAGAAAAATCATATGAGCAGATGGTGATAGAAGAGGAAAGGTGAGCAGAGATGATAAGATAGATGGTAAAGAAGAAATTCTTAGTAAGACTGAGCAGTAAAGAGGAAAAATAACTTGAAATGTATGAGGTTTGGGATAATGTAGTTTCTCTGCTGGGCATTTCTCCGAAGGAGGCAAGAGCATTTAAGCATATTAATAAAGATACTTATTGCAACATTTTTTTTGAGACAGGACAATATATGGAGAAATTTTTAGAACAGTTTGAAGTTAATAAAAACTATAATCCATATAACTTATATGTGGTACAAACATTTAACAGAGAGACAGAAAAGAGAATTTTTTTACAATTCCAGATGGAAACTGAAAAAAAAGTATTAAAAGGCTTTTCAAAGACTTTATATAAAGATGTTTTGGACGTTACAAAAATTTATGATAATAGAGGTTTATGGACTAGGGGTTGGGAATGTGGTGTAATTTTGAAAATGGAAAATAAAAAAAATTATGCATCTCAAAAGTATGATAGATACAGAAAGAAATAGGGGTATTGTAAAATATAGGGGGCAGCCGAAAACATGTTTTTTATGGTAAAGATGATCATGTAATTAGTAATTGTGGCAAAAGAATATTTTATTTGTAGTAAACTGGGACACAAAGCTAAGAAATGTGATATTATATGTAGAAAATGTAGTCAAATAGGGCATGTATGGATGGATTGCGAAGATAATATAGAAATCAAAGAACAAGAGCAAGAGCAGAAATGTGAACATAATCTAGAAGGAAACATTCAAGATGAGCATGAAGAACAAATAGGAGAAGAAAATAAAAAAGAAGAGAAATTGGTGTATGAAAAAAGAAAAAAATGAAGTGGTGGGAATAATGTAAGACTCAAGTGAAGACAAATATAAGAACTGGAGAATTGTTAAAGGAAAAAAATAATTCTATAGTGAAAAGGGTGAAAGATACAAAAAGGAAGTTTAAAAGTGTAGTTGTGATAGAAAGTAAAAAAAAGGCAAAGGGTAGAAGTAGTATGGGATAACAATTTATGTAGGAAGAAAGGTGAAAATTGTTACTATATATTTAAACAATTTAAAGAATATTAAAAGAAGCTTAGGTGTATTAGAATAGTGTTTAACACTTGATATGTATATTGCTATATTAGAAGATATAAGAAAACTAACAGAATAAGAAATGTTGCAAACAGAGTTGTAGAAGGGTGACATGTTCAAGATTAGGTATATTATGACAAGAAACAATAAGAAATCCCAATCCCTCCGAGCTACATGCTCTAGGGACCTAAACCTTGTTACCACAATAAACAGAACATGCTGGAGGGATAGATTCCTGTCCCAGAGACTTCCCATAGTCTGGAACAAACTACCTATCTATATCAAACAAAGCTCCTCATTAGCACTCTTCAAGATAAATCTTGATGATTGGATGGGAGATAGGAAATTCCCCCTGGGGATCACTTCTGTGGCTCTGCTTGGCAGGGGCACAGGAAAATAATTTTCTTGGGTGGCAAAATCCAGGGTACCATTTGGCTAGGCCTATATAGGCCCTAGGGCCAATAGCCTAGTACCTACCTATGAACCTATGAACCTATTACATTATAGAAGAACTGGGTAGAATAACTGTTATAGGTATAACGTGGAAAATAGATGTATACAGAATCATTGCAGTGGAAAAAAGATGTATATATAATCATTGCAGTACATGTATACATATCACAAGAAAAGAAAGGGAAATGATTAAAAAATTTAAATTATGTTGGAGTAAATATGGAAATAATATTAGTGGGGGGTTTTAATTGTGATGTAAAAAAAAGAAAAAGAGAGAAATGATGTTAGGATAATATCAGAAATGATAAAAAGTAGAAAATTATATATATGGGGCAATGAATTTTGGACATATAAA
Source organism: Protopterus annectens (assembly GCF_019279795.1). Taxonomy (NCBI): domain Eukaryota; kingdom Metazoa; phylum Chordata; order Ceratodontiformes; family Protopteridae; genus Protopterus; species Protopterus annectens. Next base: position 536,976,102 of record NC_056749.1, on the reverse strand, counting down.
AGGAATAATATAGGAAGAGAAATAGATTATTTGATGATATCTGATAGTCTGAAAATTGTACAATTGTACAATTGTACAAATACAAGAAGGAATAAAAGTAACAAGTTTTTCAGATCAGTTAGGAATTTGGATAGAAGTTTGAGAAAAGGAAGGATATATAAGAGTAAATAAAGGTATTAACAGATTAAATAAAAAATAAATAAATGAGGAAGAGTGAGAGGTTAATCAATTATAGAAAAACCATGCAGACATGAGAATTTGTTATGATGATTGGATGAGTTGGTGGATAAGAAAACTATAAAAAGTGTTTTTTGAAATGTGAAGATATAAAAATAATAAAAAAGAAACAAAAATATTAAATATTTAAGTAAGGATGTATTTAGAAAAGTTTAAGAGCTAAGTTAGCTTATTATGAAAAAAGAGAAGCAGATGTATGAAATGAACCAGGAGAACTTTTAAAAAATGTTATTTAAACAAAGATATTTCTTATAAGGAAATAAAGAAAAGGTTGTATCATATTTAAATAAAATTGTAAAAGAAAATAAGAGAACAATAAGAGAATTAAAGGATGAGAAAGGGGAAAGAGTCACAACACAGGAAAAAGGATTTGTGATGATACAAAACTATATAGAAAATACATTTGGAAGGAATGTGATAAAAGGGAGATAAAATGGAAAGTTAAAAGACTGAATAAAGGAAATAATGAAGGCTTAGAAAAAATATAAGTATGAAAGAATTAAATTATATTTTTAAAAGAAGTAAATATGGAAAAAGCTACTGGATTGGATGGGACTGAGTACTATATGCATAGCAATATGGAAGGATGACAAAGAGTGTATTTTGCGGAAGTACTAAATGAATGGTTAGAAAAAGGAGTGGTAGGAAAATAGATATGTTTTGGGGTGATGAAATTTATATGGAAGGAAGGAGAAAAAGAAGATGTTAGAAACTGGAGACTGATAGTATTGAATAATACAGACTGTAAGATATTTATGAAAATAACAGGGAAAAGGTTAGGAAAAAAGATAGACTACTTGAATATACAGTTTTAGGGGAAAAAAGGAAAAGGAAGTCAGGATTTGTTAATGATAGTGAGAGAAGTGATAGATGACTTTATAAATAAGTTACAGTAGGAGACCTGAGTAAAACTTTTGATAGGATGCAACATAAGTTTTTATGGGATATATTGAAAGAATACAGTATAAGTAACAAAATAATAACAATATTTGTTTCAGGATATGAAAATAGTAATGTGAGAATGATATTAAATGGATGGTTAAGTAAAGAAATAAAAATAAGATGTGGGGTAAGACAAAGATGCCCAGTAAGTGGTATTTTATTTGCATTGATTATGAATTTAGTAGTTAAAAAGATGAATAGAGAGTTAAGAACAACAGGATATAAGATGGGAGAAGGAGTCCAGTTACCGGTTATTCTTACCTATGCAGATGACATAATTTTAATTACTAAAATAAAGAGTGGATAAAGACAAAATAAAGGGATTAAACAATTAAACCAACACCTAAAAATGTTTGGATTATGTATAACTAAAGACAAAAGTAAAGGGTTTGGAATAGTAGACAACACAGAAGGTATTCAATTTAATGAAGATATTATAGATAGTTTGGGGATAAAACTTGGAACTAGTGTGCATAGAGAGCAACAATAAAATAAGATTATACAAAAAATAAGAAATATTTGTATGTTCTGGAAAACATTTAAGTTGGAGTACGAAAATAAAGTATATTAAATAAATTGAATTATTTTGGGAAAAAATATATACTTAACATGTATATATATGATTCTTTTAAAGTAGGAGAAGGATTTATTGCCTATTGCATTTTCATTTATACAAGGATCAAGGTTACATTCCATTTAAAGAGGGGTTTTGTATGTCAAAGAAGAGGAAGAGGGATTAGGATTAATTAATCTGATTGTGCAACATCTCTAAATCTTTCTAAGGTTTTGACAGGATTGAAAGAGGAGACAAGATATTTAATAAATGTAATAAAAGAAAAATGCAAGGATATTTTGGGAAAATATAGGCACAGGGAAAAATGGAAGGGTTATTTAAATGAAGAAATGAAAGAATATAAAAATATTTTCTATGGGAATTAAATATAATGAATGTAGAAAAGAATAGGAAATAATGATATTTGAATATAATAATAAACATCATTATATTTATCCATGGAGACACTTGGAATATGAAAAAAGAAGAGCTATAAAAGTAAGATTTGGCTGGTGGTGTAAGAAAATGTATGAATGTAAAGATTTTTTGTGGAGATTGACAGTAAGTAAGTTGCCTGTGAAGGCTAATATGCCATATAAAAGAATACAATATATAATATGCAAGTATTTTGGGAAAGTTGAAATAATGGAACATGTTTTTTTATAACTGTAAAAGAATAAATGCTTATGGAAGAAAATATGTGAAAATAAGATATCTGAATGTATTGAAAATTTAGAAGATTTAAATATGAATATGTTCAAATATGGGTATTATGTAATAAAGGACATAAAGAGGTGAAGGAAATTCATAAAAATGTATATTTTATGGACTATATGGAATGAAAGACTAAATGAAATGAAATTTGATATAAAATGGACATTGCTGAGAATTTTGAAGAAGACATGTTTTTGGTTGTAGAAGAAAGTGTGGGGGTGAGAAAAGAGAAATGTGTAAGGATAAGATAAGAATGTATTAAACTGTAAATGGATAATAAGTGAAAAGTTATAAAAATGTATATAACTGTAAACAATGTATAATGTGTAAATAATGTAAATATGATTATGCATAGAAATGAAGAAGCAAAAATCATGCTAGTAGACCTTAATAAGGCATTTGATACAATTGGACATTAAATCTGGGTAGTGATGAAAGAATATATAAGTGATAAAGTAACAACATTTTCTATGTCAGCATATAGTAATAATAAAGTAAAAAAATATCTGTATATGGCTGGTTAAACCCAGAGGTGCATGTGGAGTGTGGTGTAAGACAGGGATGTCCAATGAGCTGCATACTCTTTGTATTAGTTATGAATGTGATAGTCTGTGACATAAATTACAAAATGAAGGAGGCAGGGTATATAACACCTGAAGGATTAAAAATTCCAGTTTTGTTAAGATATGCAGATGACATTATAATAATTGCAAAAAATAAAATTTGGATAAAAGAAGTAATAATTTGCACAAATGAATGTCTAGATATGATAGGGATGGCTTTAAATAAAGATAAATGTAAAGGTTTAGGAGATGTAGTAATGATTAGGGGTATGTATTTTACAATAAAGGGAATTTCTATGTTGGATATACAATTTGGGAATAAAGATCTGAGCATAAGTCAATGAAAAAAACAGTAAAAAAAAATAAAACAAACATGTCATCTCTGGAGAACATATAAATTATCATTCAGAAAAAAGACTCATTTGATAAATTCAGTACTGATTGGAAAAACAGCATACTTAGCAAGTGTATTCATGGGGTTCTAGATTAAACCCAGAAAAAGAGGAGTTTTGTATGTAAATCAGGAGGAAGGAGGTTTAGGGCTAATTAACTCAGTGGTATATGCTGCTTCATTAAATTTATGCAAGTGTTAAAGTAGATCAATTAAAGATGAGAGATTAGTAGTAATAATCTATTAATATAAGTATGATAAATTTGGGGGTATGGTAAAAAGTAAAAGAGAAAAAGAGTGTATAAATGAAGAAATAAAATGTTACTAAGAAAAAATATTTTTGTGGAAAATAAGAAATGATAATATAGTAAATGATAGAAAAGTATGGTACAAGACTGTAATGATAAAACATTATTATGTAAAACCATGAGAAAATCTAACAGATGAACAAAATTAAAGCTATAAAAATAAGAAGCAAATGGTGTAATCAGAAAGTAGAGTGTCAACATTTTTTTGTGGAGACTGGTAATAGACAAATTACAAAACCGAGCATGGAAATACTTGGCATGGACCTCGCTTGAGTATTGGGAAATGTACCCTTGTCTTCACTGTAGTGCAATCTCAGAGTTAGTATATTGAATCTTCAGGGGGTGTGGGGGGCACAGTCCCCCACCAAAAGCTTTGGTGAAGGTCTATGTTTGTTTTCTTAAATGTATATTGGCAGGCACCCTGGGCATACCTCTCAACCTCCTTGCACAAGAAATCTGGATAAAGCCTAAAATAATGGGGGGACAAAGGCCCAAAATAGGGACATATTTAAAATATTGCTCTTATAAACTTCAAAAGTTTCTATTATAGCAGGATTTCTATTAGCACACATATTTATGAAGGATATGAACTCTGAATCTCAAATGTGTATCATTATTTTAGCTACTTCAATCCTCAGTGATTTGGCAGAAATTCACAAATTTTTATGAGGAACAGACCAAATATATAAGACAAAAATTTGGATAGTCTGCAAAAATCTGGGCAGTTGAGAGGTATGACCCTGGGATGTGCTCAGGCATTGCCAGTGGGATTTTAACAAACAACCACTCCTTTACTATCAATGCCATCTAGGGCACTTCAATATATACCTCTTCAGCTGCTGTTCTAAGATGTCAGGTGGGCATTGTTAGCCACAGATCTAGAAGATATCCACTGTCACCTATAGTTAGAAAAAAACTAACATTCTACAGTAGCATATGATAACTATGTTTAAAGTGATATTTTCTGTTCTTTAAGAAATTTGTAAATCCTCACACACTGTGTGGCTTCATGGGATATGTTCATTAGTAAAGAATATGTATGTCATACATTCCACATATGTTGGCATCATGTATGCTCCCAGGGTGCTCTGCTGACAGTGGTATGATAGTTCCCAGTTTACAGTCATCTGTGAAATTGGAGAGCCAAAGGCCTTTGACATTAGTCTTGACTTATGAAAAGTACCTGCCAAATAGGAAAGGGCACAGCAAGGAGGTAGTCCATTAGTGACAGGTCTCTTGCTGGAGGTGATCTCACCAGTCCTGATCTCTTGAGTCCAATCAGTGAATCAGCCAGCAATCCAGTGAGTTAGCAGAGATTTATGCCTAGTTCAGAGAGTTTGTCAACAATGCCTGAGTGGGGTATTGTACTGAATGTCTTGGCCAGGTCCAGCTATGCGAAATGCACCCTCATCCATTGCCTTGGTGGCCTTCACAATGAAATTGACCAAGTTAAGTAGACACAACCTTCCCTTTCCAAAGCCAAACTGGGATGGGCCCAGTGTGTTTAGGTTACCAGTGCCCTTGCTGATCATTTCCATAATAATTCATTCCATGGCTTTGCATATTAGACTTGTCAGACTGATGGGTCTGTAGTTCCCTGGGTCAGTTGATGGCTCACTCTTATGAAGAGGGATGACCAATGTGATCCTCCATTCACTTGGTACATAACCTGTTTTGAGGCTTTTTTGAGGTTGCATTTGAAGAGTACCTCAAGTGGTTGTGATAGGTTATGTCTTTCACTACTCAGTAGGGAACCAGTGAAATTGTTAGGGCCTATTGAGGCAGTGTTTTTGGTCTTATTCCTCCTCTCTTCAACCTTTCCTACTCCATTTTTCTGACTCTAGCCTTCTTCAATATCTGTACTGGTTGCCTCATACTTTGTGATGTAGCTGACCTCTTTTCCTATTTTTTCTACCCTCCTGAAATCTTTCTACAAGCTCTTTCTACTTTTCTGTCCCTCTTATCCTTTCTCTTATCAATTCTACTAAGTCTCTCCATCTGTCTCCCTATATATATATATATATTTGTTTTTTTTATTAATATTTTTTATTTATATATTTCTGTTTGTTGACCAGGATAGTCTGAATGAGCTCATTGAGACCATTTTCAGTCAAGGAGGGAGAAAGATCCAACATTTAAAATTAAAGATGTAGCTTATAATTAATAAGATACATTCAAAATTATACATAAGCAGGAGACAACATCTTATACACCAAGTAACAAGGTACATACACACATTTGATATCAGATAAATCTACATTACATATATAAGGGAATTAAATGTAGACATAACTGCAGACACCTATATAACTGTTATACAGTGTAGTGTATGATCAGATCAGAAAGACATAATACAGGGCCAGAAGAAGCCTTAATTTGAAAGGTTTCCACATCATGGTAAGTCTTTCCAATCCAGAGACTGGTCTTTGTCTAAGGTTTCCCCTCTTGAGGGTGCTGACATCAAAGACGGCAGTTTTCCTCAAGAAAACATGTGCTAATGCATTAGCTGGGGTGGGGGTTGCTAATGCTAATTGGCCATGTGATCTCCCCAAAAATGGCAGCACCTCCAGATTAACTCAACAAGATGATTCAGAGATTCAATCTGCTGAATTAGTTTTTACTCTTTTTGGAAAAAGCCTTTTGCTAGGGTTTATCCCTTCACTGCTATAGGTGGAGCTGTAGTAGAGCCATTGCTGTGTGTGTTTATGAGTGTATGTATGTATGGGTATATGTGTGGACATTTAGGTGCATGTCTGTAGGAGTATGGATGCGGGTGAATGAGTGTGTGTGTGTGTGTGTGTGTGTGTGATTGTGTGCAAGGGTGTCTATATGTGTGTGTGTGTGTGTGTGTGTGTGTGTGTGTGTGTGTGTGTGTGTGTGCGCACGCGCACGTGCGTGCATGTGTGTGTGCATTAATCCAGTTGTCAGGGACATGGGAACATATGCAGACAGTAATTTGGTATTTGACCAATATTTAGCAAAGATGGTAAAAAAATCTTCCTACTTTGCCCAACTCAAAGGTAAAGGTATGGCATCCAGGTCCAAGGGCATTATAGTACCACTGTACTCATCCTTCATCAGACCCATCATTGAGTACAATGCCCCCTTTGGCAGGTACCTAATCAGACACTTGCAAGAGTTGGAACACCCACAAAGGTTCCTCACCAGAAGAATCCAGGACATGAATACCCTGGAGATGCCTATGCTACCATGATGTATGGGCTGGCAGGGAGAACAGTAGAACTGTCAGGTCTGATGGCACAATGTTTGATTTGTAGACATGGCAACCAGCTGTTAATGAGGTGTTTCTCTGTGTGGTTTTACCATATCAGAAAGCATGGATGGAAAGAATCTCTCTGAGTCCAGCCAATCAGTAGTTTAGGTAGAGTTTAGCATATGAAAAGTAAGTATATCAGGAAGGGAAATCAGTTTACAGTAAAGATTTCTGTGTATAGCCAAATTATTTAAGAAGACCTTTGTAAAAAAGTGTGCTTAGTAAAGCAACAAGTAATATAGGAGGAAAGGTAAACAGAGCTTTGGAAAGGGATTTAGTTTTCAGTTTAAGACTCAATTTTGGTAGTGGTATAGACATTTGTGGTATTGCCATATAACAGAACTACCTATAGAAATAGGAAGTGTATTAGGATCACTGTTTAGGGAGTTTTAACTGAAGTATTTAGTAGCTGTTGCAAGGGCAGTTTCAGGAAATGCTAGAAATTATTTGAATTTAGTAGAAATGATTTGCAATTGGATTCTGGTCTAATGTCAGGTGGGAAGGAGTTCCAGATTTTATTTTAAGTACTTAAGAATTGAAAGGACTGTAGAATATAGGAATGAATTGGAAATACATGGAAGAAATTGGAATGAGACTGGAATGAATGGCTTTATCTTTCAATTACCAGGAACTGTCCTGAACAGGTGCCAGTCTCTTCTTTATGTGCCAAATATTCTTACACCTTAGAGAATAAAAGTCTGCATACACTGTAGTTTGGTTAGGAATGTTTTATTATGTACAGTGGAAGTGGATGTCAACAATATCTGAATCAAATCTTACTGTCTTCAATAACAGTGCTGAGAAATTAAAATAGACTAAATTATTATGTCTGTAGCTTCTGCACTCATATTTCTTTTATCCTGAATAATGTAATTAATATTCTGGAATGCTGGATATTTGAACTGATTTCTGCACTCACTCTCAAGTGTCTGTACCAAGCTACTGAGGACTGCACTGCATGGAGTTTCTCCTTATCAGTCTGAACAACCTATGTAACTAACTGTGTCTCAAGTATCTCCTAATAATGCCAAAACCTTGTAAATTTCTTCACGCCTCTTTAACCTTGGTTCCCAAGCCTGTTAGTACTTAATGTACTGCACATTCTGTTAACACATTTTATTATCAGTATTTTCGACTGAAGGTTACTGCAACATTCCTTTCTTATTGAATCTGCATGTAAAATGAAGATATATGTCTGCTTTGATATGGCTGCATTTCTAAACTTATGCAAAGAGAATACTGCATTTTTGTCTAACAAATAAAACCTGATCTTACAGAATACAAGAAAGCACAATTATAATTACTGGATCTTATTGTGATTATTTAGTTTTAATTAAGGGATCATAATGGTTTGTTAGGTACATATCCTTTCAATGTGGTTACTGATTCTAGGGTATTTGGTTTGTATAGTATATTGTGGATTATGTTTGGGTGGGTGCATTTAAGTGAATTTGATAAAGCTGGGCAGTTTAACTTTTGTAATGCAAAGCTTGTTTCAGTAGTTAGCTGCAAATTTAGCAGGTTTATTATATGCTCTACTGTTTGTTAAGTTATACCCTTGCATATTGGTAGAAATGGAAGATAAGTGCCGCTCTGCCCTCCTTAGTAATGGGTGCAAACCTAACCCTAATGCTGCCCCTTCCCCAACCCTAACCCTAACATCTTAATGTCATTAAAATCTTCCTGTAATACTGTCACTATTCAGACAAATTTGAGGCTAGTGTTATGGTTTTTTTTTAATTTTAATATTAGGAGATCTCTCTTGATATTATTGTTTTAATTTTTTTAATCACTATTGTATATGATTGAACTTATTTTGTCAATGTTTTGCATTCAACATTAGGGCAGTTTGGTGATACACAATAGATTTATATATATATATATATATATATATATATATATATATATATATATATTATTTATTTATTGACATTTGTTGATCGGGAAAGTCCACTGGGCCAATGACCCATTTTCATTGGAGGCCCGAGGAGAAAAGCTCCATTCAATCACAAAAAATTTTACATAACATCAGCTTAACTTTGGAAGTCAAGAAAGTTTTGCACAATGCAAATTCAAGTAGATTTACAAGACAAATACATATTATAGAGGTATACGATAGAAGAAAATAAACACAGTGTGTTAGATTTTTAGTAATTCTGTTTGTATAGTCTCATAAGTAAGAATACCGTTTAATCAATTCTGTTTATTCAGCCACAGAAATAAAGAAAGCAAGAGAGATTGGATACAAAGACAGATGGTGTAAATTGCAACTGTATTAAGTTAGTAGAAGTATTTGTAGTGTATAATGGCCAAAACATTTAATGTGGTTTAATTATATGGCTTCAAGAACAGATAAGGTTATTGAGACAGTGTTCTTTTAGTGCAAATTTAAATGTTTTTAAAGAGTCTAGTTGAGTAAGAGAGAGAGGGAGTGCATTCCAAAGTTTGGCAATGGCATAAGAATAGAGACATTGTCCAGCTCTTTTGCTGGGTTTAGTTATGGTTAAGAGTTGTTTGTTAGAGGACCTAAGATGCCGAGTAGTGGTGTCTGTTGATATATGGTTTGAAGGGATGGGCAGAAGTTTGGATTATTTAGTAATTTGTGGGTGAGAGTAAGTTGGGAGTAATGTAGGTAATGAGGGAACTGAAACCAGTTTATAGATTTAATGGCCAGGCAATGATGTGTGCGAGTTGGCTTGTGGGAGACAAACTTGGCTATTTTATAGTAGCACGACTGCAGTTTGTTCAGGAGAGATGTGTGTAGGTTAATGAAAATGGGGCAACCATAGAGTAGGAAGGGTAGAAGTAGAGAGAGAGAAAGAGAGACATAAATAAATGCACACACAGACACACATGCAAATATGTATATCCATATCCATATCCATACCTCTCAAGTGTACCTCATGATCCATCTATCTATACATATACAAACTTCTCAACTGTAAATCAGGATGAGGAAAGTTCCTCATTTTGAGCCTTAGAAGGTCTATGTTCCTTGCTGTTACACACTAAAAGAGTCACACATTCACTATTACAAATTTTTAACTGATACCCATGGTAAATAATACTGAATCATAGTAATTCATCAAAAGAACATTTTTATAAGTAAAAAGAAACATATTTTATCCATTCTGTATGCTTCCCAGTTGAAGTTGTTAGTAAGCTGTTAGTAATTGTTCCACATTTTTCCCATTTGGTGCACATTAAAAGAGAGGTAATGTTTCACACCTTGGAGATGGAAGTCTGAGGTGTATGTGTGCGTGTATATATATATATATATATATATATATATATATATATATATATATGGGTCTACCTGATAACACCGACATGCCAAAACACCGACAACAAAATAACCAACACGACAAAACCGAAAGTTCAAAAACACGAAACTTCACATGCCCGACAAGCCATAATCCCGACAATCAACAAAACAAATAACTTTCACGAAAAACACACACACAACACAAGGACACCAAAAACCTTACAAACCTACACTAAACCTTACATACACAACTATATATGCACTAACCTTAACCCAAACCCTAACCCTAAGGTCCGTCCCTATCGCACACTTACCTTAATATGTCGGTGTTCTCAGCATCGGGATTCTCAACTGTCGGTTTTCTCTGTTGTCGATCTTCCAGTGTCAGTTATCTCATTGTCGTTCTTCTCAGCTTTTGGCGTAATCAGGTAGACCTATATATATATATATATATATATATATATATATATATATATATATAGATAGATATACTACACTGGGTCTATATTAGAACACCGAACGTTCAACATTTTGAGTGTTCTAATATCGACCCATTTTCAACGAATGCTGAAAATATTGAAGAAACAGGAAAACAAATTTTTTCCTAGGGAAAGAATTCGGTTGTCTGTTTCTGTTGCTTCGGTATTTTCAGCGCTGTGGTGGAAAGTTATGGGTCGGGTTCAGGTAAGTGTGCAATTGTGTGGATGTGAGGGTTAGGGTGGGTTAGGTGAGTTAGGGTTAGGGCGCGGGTCAGGTAAGTGTGCGATTGTGTGGACGTGAGGGTTAGGGTGGGGTAGGTGAGTTAGGGTTAGGGCACGGGTGAGGTGACTGTGCGATAGTGACGGACCTTAGGGTTAGGGTTTGGGTTAAGGTAAGTAGATAGTTAGTGGTGTATGTATAGTTTAGTGTAGGGTTAGGTGTAAGAGTTTAGGTGTATGTGTGTAGATTGCTGTTTGTTTGGTGTGCTTGTGTTGTGTGTATCTGTTTTGAAACAGCAAGTTTTTTCCCTAGGAAAAAATTTGCTGTTCTGTATGTTTGATGTTTTAAATATCGATTCATAGGGTTCGATATTAGAACACTCGAAATTTTGAATGTTCGGTGTTCTAATATAGACCCACTACACATTAGCAAAAACGCTCAAAGTCGACCACATATGGTCGAAAACATGGAAGTCAACACTGCACTACACATGTGCCTCTAAACAGCTTCAGCATATGCAACTTTCAAGTAAAACATCATGTTTTGCAAGGGGCAACCTCCTGCACCCCACACAATCCCAAGGGAAAAAGAATATTCCATACCCTTGGATTGCCAATTTTCAATTTCACACACCTGTCAAACAACCTTCTAGTTGAACAGACAGCTGGCAACATTACATGCACACATGTACTCAACAATTTCACACACACACACACACACACACACACACACATATCTATATATATATATATATATATATATATATATATATATATATATATATATATATATATTTATATATATATATATATATATATATATATATATATATACACACACACCCATATCTATATATATATATATATATATATATATATATATATATATATATATATATATATGGATCTACTTCATCGTTTGACACTTCAAAATGCCAAATTTCATATGGCCAAGACCATATGACCGACATTTGAAATGTCGAACATATGAAATAGAAAAGTAAAAAACAAAAAACACTTATCACCTGCACTTACCCCCTGCACCCCACATGGAGGGCTCTGTCTCCCACACCCCCCGTAACTTAAATATACCAACTCTGAGATCGCACTACAGTGCAGGAAAGGAAATCTTTTCATTCCGCACTGTATGGAGATGCCGGTTTTGCATTGTCGCCATTTCAAATGTCGATCATGTGGTCTCGGCCATATGAAATTCAGCATTTTGAAGTGTCAGCAGTGTGAAGGAGACCCATATATATATATATATATATATATATATATATATATATATATATATGTATATATATATATATATCTATAGGTTCATAGGTTCATAGGTAAGTACTAGGCTACTAGGCTATCAGCCCTAGGGCCTATACAAGCCTAGCCAAATGAGTTCCATGGCTTTCGCCACCCAAGAAAATTATTTTCCTGTGCCCCTGTTGAGCAGAGCCACAGCAGTGATTCCCAGGTTGAATTTCCTATTACCCATCCAATTGTCAGGATCTCTCTTAAAGAGGGCTAATGAGGAGCTTTGCTTGACATGAATGGGCAGCCTATTCTAGAGCAGGGGAAGTGTCTGGGACAGGAGTCTATCCCTCCAGCATGTTCTGTTTATTGTGGTGACAAGGATTAGGGCCCTGGAGCATGTGGCTCGGAGAAATTGGGATTTCTTTAAGTGTTGCACGTCCATCAGGTCTGGGTTAGACATGGCTTTGTACATTAAGCAGAGGTCACCTTGGAGTAGGCAATATGTCAAGGAGTAGAGCTGGAGTTTTTTTGAGATGGTCGGCGTATGGCATCTGTTTGAGGTTGATAATCGTCTTAGTGAGGTATTTCTCTGGCCTTTCCAGCTGTTTCAGATGTCTTGCGAGGTACATGCCAAATGGGGGGTTGTACTCTATGATGGGTCTAATAAGAGATGAGTAGAGAGGAATGATGACCTCTCTTTTTCTGGAGGAGAACCCCTTTGTGATGAGGTGTGCCACATAGAAGGATTTCCTGACTACTGTGGTGACATGATTATCAAAGGAGAGACTACTATCCACCTGTGTCCTAAGGTCTCTTATCACACTTTCAGTGTTTAGTAGGCTACTGCCTATGTGGTAGTTCATGGGTATGGTATTTTTCCCAAAGAGGATGACAATGCACTTCTTGGCATTGAGCTTTAGGCCATGACTTTGACACTAAGCATCAGTCTCAGTGAAGCCTCTTTGTAGAAGGTCCACATCTTTAGGTGAATTGATTATAGCTCCTAGTTTGCAGTCATCTGTGAATTTCATTAGCCAGAGACCAGCTTTATTAGCCTGGACTTCAGAGAAGTAGATACCGAACAGGAGAGGACCCAGGACTGAACCCTGTGGTACTCTGCTTGTCACTGGTGTGAAGTTGGATTTGGAGTCGGCTACTTTCACTGTGTGGGTTCTGTCAGTGAGCCAGTTGGCCACCCATCTTGTGACATAGGGATTTATGCCTAGTCCAGTGAGTTTATCTATAATACCAGAGTGGGGGATGGTGTCAAAAGCCTCGGCGAGGCCAAGATAGGCTGTGTGCACTACCTTACCCTCGTCTACGGCTCTAGTGACTGCTTTGAAGAAGTTAATCAGGTTTAGGAGGCATGGTCTACTCTTTACAAGCCCAAACTAAGTGGGGTCCAGAGTTTGGAAGTTACCTGTGTCTTTGTTTATAAGCTCTAGGATGATCCATTCCATGGCCTTGCAGATCAGGCTCATCAGGCTCTTGGGGTGGTAGTTCCCAGGGTCTGTGATGGCACCCCCTTTGTGGAGTGGGATAGCTGTCACTGTGTGCCACTCCTTAGCACAAACCCTGAAGTGAGGCTATGGTTGAACATGGTACTTAGGTGGGGGGGGGCAGTTCGTTCTGTAGTTCGTGCAGAATGCAGCCTGGGATGTTGTCCAGTCCCATAGATGCTGTGTTCTTGGCTTTGGTGAGTGCAGTCTTCACCTGTGCAGCTGTGATTTCAGGGGATTTGCAATCATCCGGTATGGGGATGAGCCCTATGGAGGGGGGGGTGAAGTTAGCACTGAACCTGTCTGCCAGGATGTTGGCAATATCAGTTGGTTCGGTAAATGTAGTGCCATTGTGCTTTAGTTCAGATTAGATCTGAGTGTTGCCATTGAGATTCTTGACATAGCTGTATAGCTGTAAAAGTCTTTGTGGTTGTCTTTAGAATGCAAGGTGATTTTATTTTCATAACTAGGTTTGAAGGATTTCATGAGGGATCTCAGCTTCTTGCTGAGGCTGACCAGGGAGTTCCTGCAGTCATGGGATTTTACTATTTTCTGCAACAGTTTCTTCCTTCTGTTGTAGAGCTTGTTTATGGCATGGGGACCACCAGATTGGCTTCCTTTTTCTGGAGGATAGCATCTTGGTTCTGTTGGGGATGCCACGGTCCATGCACTCATGTATGTGCTTATACAGTGCATTTGTATATGATTCAGCAGTCATGCCACTATTTTCTATCTGTGTGGGTGTAATAAAATTTGCCACTTCTGACTTAAGAAGCATGAAGTTGGCTTTGGAGAAGTTTTTTACAGTAGTTTCCTTAATGGGGAGGGTGGGCGTGATATGGATGTCTAGGGTGATTAGCTTGTGGTCGGACCTGACCAGCGAGTAGTTGACTTCTGGCATGGAGCATCTATTACCCATACTGGTAATGACCAGGTCCAGGATGTTGCTACCCCTGGTAGGGGTATGGACAAGCTGGTCCAGGGTGTTGGAATTGATGAATTCCAGAAAACGCTGGGCAAATGAATTAGTACATGAGTAGTTTTCCCAGTTGATGGAGGGGTAGTTGAAATCTCCCAAAATTAGGGTATTGGACTGTATCTTAATATTATCCAGTATATCAAGAAACATGGAGTGGGCGTCCCGAGGCATGGTGGGGCATCTGTAACACGCTACAACCTGAATTGCAGTCTTACCCAGTGTTAATTGTACTTGGATAATTTTGAAGGCATTATGTTGAGCAACTAGCCTGGAGGTGTGGATATCCTTTATGAATATGGACATGCCTCCTCCTTTAGTATTTCGGTCCAGGTTGGGTGGCCAAAAGGTGTGGTAAGAATTGTAGCCTGGTAATGCAGGGGTGCTCTCTGGAGCCTTAAACCAGGTCTCTGTCACTGCACAGATGTCAATGTTCTCCATCTTAAGGAAAGCCTCGAGCATGTGCATTTTGAGGTTTAGACTTCTAGCACTGGGTAGCATTACTCTTAGATTTTGCTTGTTTATTTCTACTATGATGGTGTGTTTGACATTTTAGCCTTGCCTAAAAAAGGCACTATAGGGTCAGCAAGAGCCTTAGCCAGTATCTGGAATCCCAGCAGTGACAGGTGCAGGCCATCTCTGGCAAAGCATTGTGGCCTGTCAATCATGTCATCCCAGGCAGACAGATACTGGATCCCCTTGGAATTACACCAGAATAGCCAATTGTTGAAGTCAATCATTTGTCCTTATACTGTGGTATAATTCTGGGTGATGGCAGGATGATACTCAGGGCTAGTGTCATACCTGCCTGGGCAATATGGTCAGAGAGCTCCACCATTTTGCTTTTCATGTAGTCCAGGGAGGTACATTTCGGGTCATTCACTCTAACATGGACAATGACAGAGTCATAGTTGTACTTGTTGTGGGGTGACCTGAGTTTGTGCATTATATGGTGGATCCTGGCACCCGACAGTGACTTTCTCCTTGTTCAGCCTGGTGAGGGGGATGCCAGTGTGCCTGACAACAGAGTCACCAATGAATAGTGTGCTGGGTACGTTGTTTTGCCTTATGGGCTGAGGTTGAGTGGCACACTAATTTTGTGTGTTATGTGTCATTCAGGTAGTGTTAGGGTATGGTGGTTGCTTGCATTTCAGCTTTGGAGGTCCCTCTTGTTTGGACAGATTTTTATTGAGAACCTCCGTGAATGTAGGTGTGTGTTTTGTATTACTATGTGTGGGTTTGGGAGGTGCAGGTTTTGATGGACTATGTGTTGAGTGCAGTGTGGCGTTAACCTTCTCCTCTTAACTGTCTAGTCCAGTCTTGGATTGAGAAAGCCTGGCTTCCAGTTTGGCTATATAAGTGCATCTTTCACAGGTTGCAGTGTTGGGTGGTAGGAGGAGAGGGTTGTCAGTGATAAACAGCCCTTGTAGGTCTTGAACCCAGGACCCTGTACACTATATATATATATATATATATATATATATATATATATATATATATATATATATATATATATATATATATATATACACACACACACACACACACACACACACACACACACACACACACACACGTATATATATATATATATATATATATATACATATATATATATATATATATATTTTACCTGTTTAGGGGACCATTCGTAACTTGGGTGTATCTCAATGTGACCTGCTAAAGAAATCACAGTGAAATGACAAGCTAATGGGTAACTTCTAAATATCATTTATACCTTCCATCTCTCCTTTCTGTACCTTTCTTCAGTACCTCAGGCCATTTCACATCCTGTTATTCTGTGGTTTAATACTACAAAAGTATGACGTTATTCATATTAACAATTTCATCAGTGATCCATGCAAGAGCTCTACAATACACTTCTGATACTGGCAAAGTACCAAATGTAAGTCTCAAAAATCCATACCTTTGTATATATTAACTTGTATTTTACTTCTAACTTTCCTTTACAAGCCTCATTCATCAAAAGTATTTGATGTATCAAGCAAAGATAAATACTACTTTTCTTCTATCAAGATTGAGAATACATATTCAGTTGCACTGAACAACTGATGCTCTTTTTATAGCTTTATTAAAACTCATGGTTCTAAGTATCAATTTAAGTTGGTTCAGAATAGTAACCATGCTTTCAGTCCATTCATCAGACTTTGTTTCTTAATCACACCCATTTGTATATTTCATATTCGTGATTCTACTTTTCAAAGCAAACTGAAATTGTCTTTGGAAAATACACAATTGGCAATACTGTAGGTTATGTTTTAATATGATAAATCCTACAGCCCTAATAAGTAAAAAAAAAATATTTATAAGCACATACCATTAGAGTAAGCATTTTATGATTCACACTATAACTACATTCACGTTTTGAATTATTTTCTCCTTGCCAAACTGTTGGCAAGTCATATGACCCAAAAGTAATGGTACCTCATCAGTTTCAACTGTCTGGAAATAAATCATTTCTTCTTATAGTCATGAACCTTTTTACCATTCAGTTTTATATTATAGCAAGAATAAGTAAACAATTAACACAGTGCATTCAGCTCACCTCTTTCAGATCCAGTACTTCAAATGGTTTTCACCTGTAGTTGATAATGGTTCAGGTGAATATATTCTAACTACCTCAACAGAACTTTACTAGAAAGGCTCACCCAGACTCTGCTACACTTTGCTGTGAGGGAAAGGTTAGTTTACTTTTTATTTGTTGTATTACTTTATTGCCTTTTTCTATTTTGAATACTGTGATTTGTTTTATTTACCTTGTATTTTACTTGTATTCTGCTTTTAACTGCATATTAAAACTTGAAAAGAGACCACAGCTCTGTCTCTTGTGAGTCAGGCAAAACGTTTTTTACCCATACTCCCACCCAGTTACTGTAGTGTTCTTAAACACCACTGTCTTTATAGTTGCCTTCCCCTTATGTTAATAGGTTCATAGGTTGGTACTAGGCTATCGGCCCTAGGGCCTATGCAAGCCTAGCCATAACAAGTCCCAATTACCTGGATATTTCTTCCCACAACATTTACTTCTCTGGGCCCTTGTCTAGCAGGGCGACTGACATAATCCCTGGGGTGAATTTCCTATCTCCCATTCAATCATCAAGGTTCCTTTTGAAGAGGGCCAATGAGGCACTCTGCTTGACATGTATGGGCAGTCTATTCCAGAGTATGGGGAGTCTCTGGGTCAAGAACCTATCCCTCCAGCATGTTTTGTTCATTGTGATGACAAGGTTTAGATCCCTGGAGCATGTGGCTCTGAGGGTTTGACATGGCCTTGTATGTTAAGCAGAGATCGTCTCTGAGTAGATGATATGCCACAGAGTATAGCTGGAGTTTTTTTAGACGGTCAGCATATGGCATCTGCTTTAGGCCTGTGATTCTTTTAGTGAAGTATTTCTGTGGCCTTTCCAGCTGTTGCAGATGTCTTGTGAGGTACATACCAAACGGGGCATTATACTCTATAATGGGTCTAATGAGGGATGAGTACAGTGGGACAGTGACCTCCTTTTTTCTGGATGAAAAGCCCTTAGTGATGAGGTGTGCCACATAGAAGGATTTCCTGACTGTTGTGGCGATGTGGTTATCGAAAGTGAGACCACTGTCCACCTGTGTCCCCAAGTCTCTCATCACACTTTTGATATTTAGCGTCCTGCCACCTATGTGGCAATTCATGGGTACATGTTTTTTTCCAAAGGGGATAAATATACATTTCTTGGAATTAAGCTTGAGCCCATGGCTCTGGCACCAGGCATCTGTTTCTGTAAGGCCTTTATGTAGAATATCCACGTCATTTAGGGATTCAGTAATGGCTCCCAGTTTGCAGTCATCTGCAAACTTTGTTAGCCAGAGTCCCTTAGTGTTGACCTGTACTTCAGAGAAGTAGATGCCAAACAAGAGTGGTCCCAGGACTGAACCCTGAGGTACTCCACTTGTCACTTGTCTGGAGCTGGATTTGGAGTCAGCTACTTTTACAGTCTGGGTTCTGTCAGTAAGCCAGTTGGCAACCCATCAAGTGACGTAGGCATTTATGCCCAGCTTAGTAAGTTTATCTATGTTTCCAGAGTGGGGGATGGTGTTGAAGGCCTTGGCTAGGTCCAGATAGGCTGTGTGGACCACCTTACCCTCATCGACAGCTCTGGAGACTGATTCGAAGAAGTCAATCAGATTCAGGAGACAAGATCGGCCCTTCACAAACCCAAACTGGGTGGGGTCCAGTGTTTGAAGGTTGCCAATGTCTTTGTTTATAAGCTCCATGATAATGCATTCCATGCCCTTGCAGATCAGGCTTGTCAGACTGATGGGATGGTAGTTCCTGGGATCCAAAGTGGATCCTCCCTTGTGGAGCGGGATAAATGTAGCTGTGCACCACTCAGTGGGCACAAAGCCTGAGGTGAGGCTATGATTAAACATGACACTTAGGTGAGGTGCCAGTTCATTTTGTAGTTCATGTAGTACACAGCCTGGGATGTCATCTGGTCCCATGGATGCTGTATTCTTAGCTTTGGAGAGTGCTGTTTCTACCTGTATGGCTGTGATTATCAGAATTTGGCAATCTTTTGGTATTGAGATGGGCCCTTTATGGCGTGAGAGGGGGGTGAAGTTGTCACTAAATCGATCTGCCAGGATATTGGCAATATCCTTGGGATCAGTATATTTAATGCCATTCTGTTGTAGCTCAGGGCAGATCTGAGCATTGCCATTTAGATTCTTGACATAACTATAGAATGCCTTGTGGTTTTGTTTGGAATCTTTGGCAATTTTATTTTCGTAACTAGCTTTTGAGGATTTTATGAGGGATCTCAGCTTCTTACTGAGGCTGTTGAGGGAGTTTGTTTGCATCCTGGGATTTTCCTCTTTTCTGCAACAGTTTCTTCCTTCTGTTGTATAGTTTGTTTATAGCAGGGGACCACCAGATTGGCTTCCTTTTTTTGGAGAAGAGCATCTTGGTTCTATTTGGGATGGCACGATTCATGCACGAGTAGATGTGCTCGTACAGTGCCTTAGTGTAGGATTCTGCAGTCGAACTTCCAGATCCCGTCTGCGTGGGTGTTGTGAAGTTTGTCACACATTTCCTCTCTGTTTTTTCTGGCTTGTGTGAGTAAGCACAAAATTATCATTTTGTGAAATCACTCCCCTTCAACTATTTAAATTTATTGGCCATCCTACTGTATTCCATAGTACCAGAATACAAAAGTGACCACCCCCTTTCAGTCTATCTTGCTGTTTTAAAAATAGTGATTCTCCAATAAAACGTAACTTTTTCAACAGGTTAAACTTAAAGTTACCTACTTTCTCATTTAACTCCTCTAGTGCACACTGCAGTGTTTAGGATAAACCATATTTTTTTCATCTTACCTTTAAGCATCCCTGTGGTTAGCACTTGCTTTAAAACCTACTGGAAAGCACTAGGAAGTCTTAAACTGATACAAGCACTCAACTCTCTTTGTTAATAAGGCAAAATTAATTGTAAGCACTAAACAGCCTATAATTGTAAAGTACCTTGCTAAGGTAAGGGAAAACAGCTCTTATACTTTACAAGAAAAAAGCACCAAACCAGGCATGTCTAAGGGTCAACTTCCGGTGATTTTTCCTGTCCATCTGGTGAATCTGGGCATACTGGGGCAATGCAGCAATTGCCTCATGTACATAGACAACCCCCTTCTCTTACCACCCAACACTACAACCTGTGAGAGATGCACTTACATAGCCAAACTGGAAGCAAAGCTCTCTCCACCCAAGATTGTGCTAGACAGTCAAGAGGAGAAGGTCAACACCCACACTACACCTCAAGCAACACATAGCCCTTCTAAACCCACACCACCAACACCCACACGGAGCAACACTAAACCCACATATGTAGAGGCCCTTAACAGTAAGCTGCCCAAGCAACAAGAACCTCTGAAGCTGAAACGCAAACACCAATCTCAACCAAAGTGTCACTTAGCTCATAACACTAGTGTGCCACCCAACAACAGCCACTAAGGCAAGACAACATACCCAACACTTTAGTCATAGGTGACTCTATAGTCAGGCACACTGATGTCCCACTCACCAGGCTGAACAAGGAGAAAATTACAGTCAGCTGCTGTCGGGTGCCAGGATCCGCCACATAATGCATGCACTCAAGTCACTCCACAACAAGTACAAATATGACTCTGTCATTGTCCATGTTGGAGTGAATGACTTGAGATGTACCTCTCTGGACTACATGAAAAGAGACATGGAAGAGGTCTCAGATTATGTGGCCCAGGCAGGTATGACCCTAGCCCAGAATGATACCACAATATAAGGACAAAATGATTGACTTCAACAATTGGCTAAGCTTCTGGTGTCATTCAAAGTGGATCCAGTATCTGTTTGCCTGGGACAACATGATCTACAGACCATGATGCTTTGCCAGAGATGGTCTGCACCTGTCACTCCTGGGATTCAGGTTACTGGTTAAGGCTCTTGCCACCCCATATAGTGCCTTTTTTAGGCAAAGTTCAAAGGACAAAGCCACCACAGTAAAGGTACAAGCATGCAAAATCTGAAGGTAATGCTACTCAATGCTAGAAGTCTAAACCTCAAAGTGCACTCTCTCAAGGCACTCCTAAAAATGGAGAACATCGATATCTGTGCAGTAACTGAGACCTGGTTCAAGGCTCCAGAGAGCACCCCTGAAATACCAGGCTACAACTCTTACCACACATTTCGGCCACCAAACCAGGACCAAAACATTAAAGGTGGAGGAGTGTCCATATTCACAACACCAGGCTAGTTGCCCAACACAATGCTTCTGAAATTCTCTAGGTGCAACTAACACTAGGTAAGACTGTAATCCAAATTGTAGCTTGCTACAGATCCCCCACCATGCCCCAAGATTCTCACTACACCTTTCTAAACATACTGGAAAATATTAAGATACAACCAAACACCCTAATACTGGGTGATTTCAACTACCCTGCCATTAACTGTACCAACACCTTTGCCCAACGGTTCTTGGAATTCATAAATTCCGACAGCCTGGATCAACTAATCCTTAGTCCCATCAGGGGCTCCAATATCCTAGACCTGGTCATTATCAAACCTATGGTCATCCCCTCGTTGGTTAGGTCTGACCATAAGCTAATCACCCTTGACATCCACATCCCACCGCCCAGTAAGGAAACCTCCGTAAAAAACTTCTCGAAAGCCAACTTCATGCTACTTAAGTCAGAAGTGACAAACTTCATGACACCCATGCAGATGGGAACTGAAAGTTCGACTGCTGAATCCTACACTAAGGCACTGTATGAGCACATCCACTCGTGCATGAATCGTGCCATCCCAAATAGAACCAAGACGCTCTCCTCCAAAAAAAAAGTAAGCCAATTTGGTGGTCCCTTGCCATAAACAAACTTTACAACAAAAGGAAGAAACTGTTGCAGAAAAGAGGAAAATTCCAGGGTGCAAAAAACTCCCTTACCAGCCTCAGTAAGAAGCTGAGATCCCTCATAAAATCCTCCAAAGCTAGTTAGGAAAATAAAATTGCCAACGATTCCAAAGGCATCCACAAGGCATTCTATAGTTATGTCAAGAATCTAAATGGCAATGCTTAGATCTGCTCTGAGCTACAACAGAATGGCATTAAATATACTGATCCCAAGGATATTGCCAGTATCCTGGCAGATTGATTCATTGCAAACTTCACCCCCCTCTCACCCCCTAAAGGGCCCATCTCAATACTGAAAGATTGCCAAAGTCCGGTAATAATAGCCACACAGGTAAAACATGCACTCTCCAAAGCTAGGAATACAGCATCCATGGGACCAGACGACATCCCAGGCAGTGCACTACAAGAACTACAAAATGAACTGGCACCTCACCTAAGTGTCATGTTTAATCATAGCCTCACCTCAGGCTTTGTGCCCACTGAGTGATGCACAGCTACAGTTATCCCACTCCACAAGGGGGGATCCACCTTGGATCCCTGGAACTACTGCCCCATCAGTCTGATGAGCCTGATCTGCAAGGCCATGGAATGTATTATCATGGAACTTATAAACAAAGACATTGGCAACCTTCAAATACTGGGCCCCACAGAGTTTGGGCTTGTGAAGGGCTGATCTTGTCTCCTGAACCTAATTGACTTCTTCGAATCAGTCTCCAGAGCCGTGAACAAGGGTAAGGTGGTTCACAAAGCCTATCTGGACCTCGCCAAGGCCTTCGACACCATCCCCCATGCTGAAATCATAGATAAACTTACACTTACTAGGCTGGGCATTAATCCCTACGTCACTCAATAGGTTGCCAACTGGCTTACTGATAGAACCCACATTGTAGAAGTAGCTGACTCCAAATCCAGCTCCAGACAAGTGACAAGTGGAGTACCTCAGGATTCAGTCCTGGGACCGCTCTTGTTTGGCATCTACTTCTCTGAAGTACAGGCCAACACTAAGGGACTCTGGCTAACAAAGTTCGCAGATGACTGCAAACTGGGAGCCATTATTGAATTGCCAAATGATGTGGATATTCTACAAAAGGGCCTTACAGAAACAGATGCTTGGTGTCAGAGCTATGGGCTCAAGCTCAATGCCAGGAAATGTATAATTATCCCCTTTGGGAAAAAATATGTACCCATGAATTACCACATAGGTGGCAGTACACTAAATACCGAAAGTGTGATAAGAGACTTAGGGACACAGGTGGACAGTGGTCTCACCTTCGATAACCACATCACCACAACAGTCAGGAAATCCTTCTATGTGGCACACCTCATCACTAAGGGCTTTTCATCCAGAAAAAAAGGAGGTCATTGTCCCACTGTACTCATCCCTCATTAGACCCATTATAGAATACAACGCCCCATTTGGTATGCACCTCTGAAGACATCTGTAACAACTGGAAAGGCCACAGAAATACCTCACTAAAAGAATTACGGGCCTAAATCAGATGCCCTATGGTGGCCGTCTAAAAAAACTTCACCTATACTCTGTCACATATTATCTACTCAAAGGTGATCTCTGCTTACCATACAAGGCCATGTCAAACCTAGAGCTGTTGGACATGCTACA
Source organism: Protopterus annectens (assembly GCF_019279795.1). Lineage (NCBI taxonomy): Eukaryota > Metazoa > Chordata > Ceratodontiformes > Protopteridae > Protopterus > Protopterus annectens. The sequence goes on along the minus strand of NC_056749.1, from coordinate 536,952,378 downwards.
CTTAAAGAAATCCCAATCCCTCAGAGACACATGCTCCAGGGATCTAAAACTTGTCATCACTGAACAAAACATGCTGGAGGGATAGGTTCCTGACCCAGAGACTCCCCAGACTCTGGAACAGACTGCCCATACATGTTAAGCAGAGCACCTCTTTGGCCCTCTTCAAAAGGAACCTTGATGATTGGATGGGAGATAGGAAATTCACCCTGGGGATCATATCAGTCACCCTGCTAGACAGGGGTCCAGGGAAGTAAACACTGTGGGAAGAAATAGCCAGGGAATTGTTATGGCTAGGCTTGTATAGGCCCTAGGGCTGATAGCCTAGTACCAACCTATGAATCTATGAACTAGTCAAAATCATCTGTTATTGTGTATAAAAGGCTAAAGTTTACTAACAATGTGATCACTTTTGTGTGACTGAGGTTCTCCTTTCAGCGCTGTTGTGTAACTGTGTAATTAGTATATGTAAGTTCAGGTGGTGGGGGCTTACCTATCACATGACAGTGCAGGAGGGTCTCCCCATCAAAAACTCTTATTTTGATATTTTCAGGTACACTGTCAGGGAAAAGTGCTCCTAGTTGTGAACAAGCAGTGTTTCTTCAAATATTCATCCACTGATTGCTCATATAGGAAGCACTTTAGTTTTACACTGATATACTGCAATCTGACACATTCTGTGGTTTAAACATAACACTTTCATTGTTAATTTTAAGCTTTTTCCCAAGGCCTCCAACTCAGTTTCTGTTTATGGCTTTTCCGCATTTTTATTTTGTACATTATACACTCTCTGGATGCTCTCAACACAAATCTTACCCGTGAACATACTCAAGGGCTTGCTTCAATATATGCAATCTTTGTTTCAAGATTTGTTTTTTTTTTTGTTTCTTTGTTTGTGTACACATTTTAGTAAAGTGATTTGTTTTTCCATAGCTTCTCCATGGTTGGTTAACCATTCAGACCATTCCTTTTATTTTGCTTATAGCCTGGCTCCCTACTGAAATGACAACACTCAAAATGCTGACTGCTGACAAGCTGAAAAAAAAGACAGAAAACACAGGAGAAGAGCAAATCTCAAAAATTGTTTTGCTCCTTTAAACTTTTTTTTGCAGTGGGAGCCCCCTGCACCCCTCAAACTTAAAAATACCACCTCCAAGATCACCTTAACGGGAATATTCTGAGAAATGGCATCTTGAACTTAGGGTATTGTAGTCCATTCTTTTGGCCATTCAGTCTCTGTATTTTGGGACTTATTGCTTGTAGCCTTGTTTTCTTCACCATGGTTTCCCTGCTTCTCATACTTACTATAGACGTCTTGACTCATTTTTATATTATTTTGCCTAGTTTCAGTTTTTCATTTCATGAACAAATATCAAACTTTTGAGTTTGCTCTTTCAACTGCGATGATATTATTTCAGTCCCTCTACCTATACAAATCACTTCACATAATGTCAAATCTGATTTTCTTAGTAATGTGACTCTTTTGGTAACACACAATAAATAGTCTTGAACAAATGACTCATCTAATTCACCAGACTTACAGTCTTAGGTTTGATTCTTTAATTAACATATTCATTAATAGTCATAGTGTGATCCTTTGCCCCAGTGTAGAACAAATGGCAAATATATGGTGACTCTTTCTAGGCTGACAGTAACTCTGAAAGTTTTACTTTATCCCTAGAATATTCCATTTTCCCACTTTCAAAACTCAGATGTATTGTAAACTTTCAAGGGTTTTCTCCAGCAGCATGAAAAAACATTTAACGCTCTGTAGTTTCTCATATTCGAGAAAAAAAATGTCTGAGTACAAAATTAACAGTTCCAGATAAATTACCCTAAATCAAGACATTTACATTTGGCTGTAGATTAACTGTTTCCAATGTGAAAAAGAAACAACTAATGTCTGATTACTTCTGACATTATGTCATATTTAGACTATTCAGGGCAGCCTAAATAAAGGGAGGACACTAATGCCGCATTGCCTGCTTCATCAGCATGTATTTCAGCTGGCACAATAATTACAGGCTACCAGACCATATAATGTAAATTTTGAAGTCTGTCACTGGCTAGAGGTGCCAAAGCCCTTAAAATTGTACACATGCATTACATGATAACTATTTCCTATAGAACACTTACTGTTTAGTTGTATCAAATGAAGTGTCAGCAAATGTCACTACAAGTTGTGAAGAAGAGCAGTTATCCATAACATATTATTTTTATGCCTGTATTATACTACGTCACGGACCTCCTGTGGGAATCCCACTAATTTGTTGCTGACTGCTTACAAATGCTTTTACTCATGACTGGCAGTGTTAATAAACAGAAGCAGTGTATTTTGCTGAGGACTTCCACCACAGAAACTCTTTATGTATACACACACACAGACACACACACACACACACACACACAAACACACACACACACACACACACACACACACACACATATATATATATATATATATATATATATATATATATATATATATATATATATATAGCCTAATGGTTAAGGTGGTACAGGGTTTGAATCTCACACGAGATAACTGGCTAGGCTTAAAATAGCTCACAGAGGCAGTTTCTGTTTGAAAGCTTGTTAATTTTTTTTTTCTGTTTTTCCCCCCTCCCCACCAAAAGGGCAAATATCTATGCCAGCAGAGTGCTGCCCCCCTGACATCTCAGATGCTCAGGTAAGAGCCGCCCTCTCCAAAGCAAAAAACACAGCATCAATGGGACCAGACAGTGTCCCGGGCTGCTTCCTACATGAACTCCAAGAAGAGCTAAACCCAAACATAAAACTACTGTTCAATCTCAGCCTTACTACAGGATATGTGCCCAAAGAGTGGCGTACAGCAACAGTGGTCCCTCTCCATAAAGGTGGTGCCTCAATGGATCCTGGAAACTATCGCCCCATAAGCCTGACTAGCTTGGTCTGCAAAGCTATGGAAAGGATCATCATGGACCTCATAAATAAAGATATTGGGGACATACAGACACTGGATCCTACCCAGTTCGGCTTTGTTAAGGGCAGATCCTGCCTCTTAAACCTGGTTGATTTCTTTGAAACAGTCACCAAGGCCATTGACGAGGGGAAGGTGGTCCACACAGCCTACCTGGACCTCGCAAAAGCCTTTGATACAATACCCCACTTGGGCATTATAGATAAGCTCACCAGCTTAAATATAAACCACTATGTCACTAGATGGATTGCAAACTGGCTCAAGGACAGAACCCACATGGTTAGAATTGCTGGAGCCATGTCAGACTCCAAACCAGTTACAAGTGGTGTCCCACAAGGCTCAGTCCTGGGACCTCTCTTGTTCGGTATATATTTCTCGGAGGTACAGGCCAACATGGAAGGACTGTGGCTGACCAAGTTTGCAGATGACTGCAAACTGGGCGCTATAATCGACTCTCCAGCCGACACAAGCATCCTCCAAAAGGGCCTCATAGAAACAGACAACTGGTGCCAGAGCCATGGCCTCAAGCTAAATGCCAAGAAGTGTATAGTCATCCCCTTTGGCAAAAACAAAGTGCCCACAAATTACCACATAGGTGGTAATCCATTAAGTACAGAAGAAGTAATTAGGGACCTGGGGACCCAAGTTGATAGCAATCTCTCATTTGACAACCACATGGCCAAAGTGGTTAAAAAAACATTTTATATAGCCCACCTAATCGTGAAGGGATTCACATCTAGATCAGGGGAGGTCATCGTGCCTCTTTACTCATCCCTCATCAGGCCCTTAATTGAGTACAATGCCCCTTTTGGGATGTACCTTACCAGACACCTGCAGCAACTGGAAAGACCCCAAAAGTACCTCACCAAGAGGATCAAAGGGCTCAAACAGATGCCATATGCTGCCCGGTTAAAGAACCTCCAGCTCTACTCAGTGGCATACCGCCTGTTCAGAGGCGATCTGTGCCTGATGTATAAAGCCATGTCCAACCCGGAATTAATGGACATGCTGCACCTAAGAAAATCCAAATCCCATCGAGCTACGCGCTCGAGAGACTTTAACCTCAGCACTGAAATAAGTAGGACATGCTGGAGGGACATATTCATAACCCAGAGGCTCCCTTCACTCTGGAATAAAATCCCAGTCCAGGTTAGTCAGAGTCCCTCACTGACTCTCTTCAAGAGGAATCTTGATGAGTGGATGGGAGATCGTAGGTTTACCCTGGGTATCACTTCTGTGTCACTGTTAGACAGAGGCATGGTATACTAACCTCGAAAAAGGGCATAGCAAAATAAATTTAAAATGGGTGGCGAAAGCCAAACACATTCTGGCTAGGCTTATAAATGCCCTAGGGCAGATAGCCTAGTATGAACCTATGAACCTATGAACCTATATACACACACACACACACACACACACACAGTTTATATATATATATATATATATATATATATATATATATATATATATATACACATATATAGACATACACACTTTTTGTAACTTTAGGTTAAACATTTTTTAGATGCTTTTGCTGTGATTTGAATGGAGAGAAGACCAATGAAACATCATTAAGGGTTTCTTTGTGACCTGTTTGAAATAGAGGCATAAGGTTATAATAGAAGGTTATAATAAAAGATATACAGAATATATGATAAGTGTTTACAGTAAGTTTTTTTTCATTATCGATAACCAGTGCTCACCTCATGTCCATGTAAACAGTATAGGAAATGTAAGGGTATATAAATCATGCATGTTTATTAAATGGATGTGATGTTCCCAACTATCACAGTAAAAGTTAATATACATTTCATACATAGGATGAGGTGCCTTTAACCAGGATAATTACTACTTTGATGTTAATTATACTAATAAAATACTTTTTTATTACATTTAACTTCCATTTTTGATACTTGCAGGCACAACTCTTACTTTTGTAATGGTTTACACAGAAATATTTTTAACTGATATCAAAACAGCTTTTGTGATGTTTTTTATAATGCCAACAATGTATGCTGTAAGTATCTTTAACTAAGGATCATGGCTCTTCGTTGACTTTTTTCTGTGAATACCTTTCTTACAAAAGGCCATATTTTAAGCAGCACACAAGATCATTATAAGCAATGACTCCAGAACATTGAAGAGTTCATCTCAGGTGAGCACACATCAGCCTGAATGATGCATCGTGCTGTGAAGATGAATGCAGTAATGTGCCTGCCTAGCTAGATCTGTCACTTATCTTGTTAGCTGGACTTCTTTGTACAAAATTATATGCTTTCTTACAGCAGTTAACCTAATGCACACTGTGTATAAATGCATTTGTCAATAAAATAACTGGTCAGTAAGGTCTGAAGATCTCTTCCGTCGCAAGCAATCTGTACAGCAACCAAAGCATTTGCAATTGCACATACTGTTGTTGCTGGGTCCTAACCCTTCCACAGTACCAGTTTATCTGTGGCTGCTAACTGCTAGTACTAGGTCCTAACTCATCCACAATATGTTGCTAGTCTGGGTCCTAACCCATTCGCAATATGATGCTAGTCTGTGTCCTAACCTATCAACAATATGTTGCTAGTCTAGGTTAGATTTTGCAGTCTGTTGCTTGTAATGTTTTTGTAATTGTGTCCTTGGCTTGGGTGGTTCAATTTATCTGTAGATCAGCATAATTACCCATTTAATAATTAAATTCACACATGCACATGGGCATCAGATAGATCTAAATTCACATCACATAATTTATTTAACATTTGTTGACTGGGAAAGTCCGATTAGGACAGAGCCTATTTTCAGTGGAGGCTCAGGGAAAAATGCTCCAAAAACATGCCTTTGGAATGTGGGAGGAAACAGGAGTACCCAGGAAACCCATGCAAACGCAGGGATGATATGCAGACTCTGCACAGAAGGCACCCCAGCCGAGAATTGAACCGGAGAAATTCTTGCTGTGAGCTGACAATGTTAACTGCTGCACTGCTGCCACACCCAATTTAATATAATAAATACTTGTTCAAGTCAACCATTACCTGAAATTTTCAGAATATTTTGCTTCAGTCATTATCTTAAATACCTTCAATTGTGTCAAGTTCCAACAAAAAGCTGCACATATGTAAATGTATATGTTAGATATATAATTTTATAAATATTACAATGATGCGATAATACACAGATACTTGAGGAAATGTGGAAACATTGCACATTTCAGCTTTAGGGAGGTTTGTATGAAATCTGACTATACTGATCATATGAATAGACTAGATAAAAGTAAAAATGTAACAGAATTCTTGACTAACTTATCTTTCTGGACAGTTGATGAAATATAATCCACACAGATGGCCTTCTTTAACAGCTGGTGGAGCAGCACTGAAGTTTAGAGGTAGACTATTATTTCTGATAGCTGGTCCTATGAGATAAGTGAATGACATGATCTGCTGCTGTTCCCTGTGTGAATAAATACAGATTGAATGGTTATTTTGTTATAAAGAAAACAACAAAGCAAAACAAAAACACGTTATTACATGTAGGGTTGCTATCTTTTCAAATGCCCTAAGTGGAACTTTTTATGGAAATATGAGATTTTACAAGACAAACTATACACACAGCCATAAACATTTTGTAAAAATGAAAGCTCACTTTTGTAGAATTTGAGTTGCTTATGTTGCTTCATGTAATATGAAAGTGTTTCAGATGTACAATAATTGTTTTAGGCAGCTAAAAGAGGAAACTTAGCAAATATTTTAGTCCTAAAAATCTTACGACTTTTGCAGGTTTTCATATTTATTACAAGATGTGACTTTCCAAACTACATTTCCTCAGCACTAGGTTACATTCTTTATATATATATATATATATATATATATATATATATATATATATATATATATATATATATATATGCAGAGAGACAGAGAGCAATAGATCACCCTGTAAATCCTTAGGGAAGCTGTTCTTCAAATCCCACTTCCAGACCTTTTGTAATTTCCATATCATTCCTTTGAAATGTGTTTACAGTACAATTGCATGAGACACAGTAACTTCAAAACATATGATTTATATGGGTGATGAGTATACCTCATTCACATTTTGTTCATAGGTTCATAGGTTCATAGGTTGGTACTAGGCTATCAGCCCTAGGGCGTATACAAGCCTAGCCATAACAATTCCCTGGCTATTTCTTCCCACATTATTTACTTTCCTGGACCCCTGTCTAGCAGGGTGACTGACGTGATCCCTGGGATGAATTTCCTTTCTCCCATCCAAACGTCAAGGTTCCTCTTGAAGAGGTCCAAAGAGGCACTCTGCTTGACATGTATGGGCAATCTATTCCAGAGTCTGGGGAGTCTCTGGGTCAGGAACCTATCCCTCCAGCATGTTTTGTTTATTGTGATGACAAGGTTTAGATCCCTGGAGCGTGTAGCTTTGAGGGATTGGGATTTCTTTAAGTGTAGCATGTCCAACAGCTCTGGGTTTGACATGGCCTTGTATGTTAAGCAGAGATCGCCTCTGAGTAGACGATATGCGACACAGTATAGCTGGAGTTTTTTAAGGCGGTCAGCGTAGGGCATCTGCTTTAGGCCTGTGATTCTTTTAGTGAGGTATTTCTGAGGCCTTTCCAGTTGTTGCAGATGCCTTGAGAGGTACATACCAAATGGGGTGTTGTATTCTATAATGGGTCTAATGAGGGATGAGTACAGTGGGACAATGACCTCCTTTTTTCTGGATGAAAAGCCCTTCGTAATGAGGTGTGCCACACAGAAGGATTTCCTGACTGTTGTGGCGATGTGGTTATCGAAGGTGAGACCACTGTCCACCTGTGTCCCCAAGTCTCTTATCACACTTTCTGTGTTTAGTGTACTGCCACCTATATGGTAATTCATGGATACATGTTTTTTCCCAAAGGGGATAACAATACATTTCTTGGCATTGAGCTTGAGCCCATGGCTCTGGCACCAAGCATCTGTTTCTGTAAGGCCCTTTTGTAGAGTATCCACATCATTTGGGGATTCAATAATGGCTCCCAGTTTGCAGTCATCTGCAAACTTTGTTAGCCAGAGTCCCTTAGTGTTGACCTGTACTTCAGAGAAGTAGATGCCAAACAAGAGCGGCCCCAGGACTAAACCCTGAGGTACTCCACTTGTCACTTGTCTGGAGCTGGATTTGGAGTCGGCTACTTTTACAGTGTGGGTTCTATCAGTAAGCCATTTAGCAACCCATTGGGTGACATAGGGATTAATACCCAACTTAGGAAGTTTATCTATGATTCCAGAGTGGGGGATGGTGTCAAAGGCCTTGGCAAGGTCTAGATAGGCTGTGTTGTTATTGTCTCTGCAATTGGATAACCTGTTTAATATCCGCTCTCAGTGTTCTTTCTACGCACTCTGCTTTTGTGCCTTATTACTTCATATCAGATGTTTTAATGTACTGCAGACGAATATAAGGAAATAAACATTCTTATGTACCTCTGTGGGAATCACTGTGTGGGGACTCGTTTATCTTTAATGATGTCATTAACTACCACTCTCATACATATGGCTCACTCATAAAATTAACTGTTTTTGAAAGATTGATTATTAAGCTTACATTCAGTAATTTTATACATGACTGTTTTGCATTTCTTTAAATATCTGCATTTTATTGTTTATCTACTGGGCAGTTATGCTGATCCTCAATGACCTATGAAAAGAGCCCAGATCAAAACAAAGCATTTGCATGTAGAGTCTAGTATGTATGATTTCCTATCAAAGTACAGAATGTATCTCCCATTTGAAAGCAAAATGTATACAGTTTAATAGCATGAGTAACTATATCATTCATTTATTTATTAATAATTATTTTTCTTTTATTTGTTTACCAGGTAGTTGGCCGGGTTCAAAGACCATTTTTAGTGATGACTAGGTCCTAAGGCAAAGTAAATTATATTGAATACGAAAGTTGATTGAGGTTTTTCAAACATAATTCATTTTGCAGCAGAAACTAGCATTAATTATATTACATAAAAAGACTCACATAAAATCAAGCACAGAGAAAAATTAACAACATTAGAATATCAGTTATACGAACAGCCATCTTAAGATTTAGAAAAATGAGTTTTACAAAATCTTGCACAGAATAAAAGTAGAATGCAATAATTCCCATAGAGAACATTTAATTCCCTCCTTACTTTACTAGAATAATGTTTTCCTGCAAAGCCAGTAGTTTGCACAAACAGTTGATTTAACAGTGACCTAAGGCAGGATATTTGATTCTTCCTATTTTAATATCTTTGCCTTAACAAATCAGATACAATAATGACTTATATAATACAAAATGCAAACAGTAATGCCCAAAAAGGTAGGCATTACTGGGGCAGCAATGAAACTCCTACACCAAGGGGCTGAGAGGTGGCAGAGGATGTCTTCACCACTGGAAGATCTGCGGTTTCCCCTCTAACACCTACCTTGGAGGGCATTATTGTCCTTAGAAAATGGGCTGTCTGGTAAAATGGTTTGTGTTTGTTTTATTATTAGTATATGCATATTTTTTATATTTTTTGATGGAAATAGGTCACATGCCTAATGTTTCATAGTTTCTGTAGGATTGTTGTTGCATGATGCATTTTACATCCAAAATATAAATATGTACATTATGTAAGTATTTAATGTGTAGATATGCACACATACACACACAATACATACATACATACTGAATTTCATATATATACACATGCTAACAGATGCAGAGGCAGAGAGACTGTCTCTCAACACATATGCAGAAACTCAGATACACACACACACACGCGCGCACACACACACACACACACACACACACACACACACACACACACACACACACACACATGCAAAGGCATAGACAGACTCAGACACATACGCAGACATTTAGAATACATGCATAGACACACACACACACACACACACACACACACACACACACACACACACACACACACAGACACACACACGTGCCCAGCAATTACACCACTTTCTTAACTGCCAGTATCTCAGATGTCTCATTGTGATCAAATGAATAAAAAAATTCATACAGTGCAATGCATTGCATCTAGACACATACCTTTCAACTGTCTCTTATTTTGTAGAATGTCCCTCATTTTGCCTTATACTTTAAATATGCTCTTTAAAAATGTTTGATTTTCTAGTAAATCTCTGAGGACTACAGTTATTCAATAAACCCAGACATTATAGTTTCATACTTCTTATTTTTCAGAAAAAAAAACATGTTGATGCAAAACCTTTTATTTAAAAAAAATTCCCTGTTTTTGGGTCTATGTCACCGCATTATAGTTAGCTTTGTCAAAAATTATTCGTCAAAGACATCCAGAGGTATGGGTACACACACACACACACACACACACACACACACACACACACACACACACACACACACACACACGCACACACATGCACACACACTCTTGGAATGCAGTTTACTTTATTAGCTTTGCTTTATTTATTTTCTCATTCTTGCTGAATGCGGTTTTCATATGCCATGAATAGCTTCAGAGAAGGTAAAATGGCATCTCTTTGTAACTGCTATTGTAGTTACCTTTGTTACTTTTCTTACCTTTTTCAGTTTTATATGATTATTTATTTATTTTTTTTACTTGCACTTGCTAAATAGTCATATTTCACAAGCAAAAAAAATATGGGTGACTTTTTTTTCTCTTTTCTTGCTTAATGATGACTTCATTTGCTACTGTCAACTCATGGAGTTGTTGCTGGGCTCTCCACATACAGTAACACCCTGTTAGAGAATATGTTTTCTCCAACAGGGTACTGTATTTAAGTTCCATCCATTTTTAATGTGACATAATACAGCCCATTGTTACTCTAGACAATTAATTAGGTGCTCTTGAACTGTTATCTCTAGTAGCTTCCTGTAGCAATGAGTGGTTTTCAGTTTCAGGACTTCGTTGTACTGGTTTTCCATGTTGTAGTTGCATTATACAAACTTGCTGATATTTTTTATAATATTCCATCAAGAGATAAGAACTTAAGAACCTTTTGTTTCCTTTTGGCTGACGTAGGATGCTAAATTCAGCAGCTATAGAATGCATGCAGTAAACAGGACAGTTTGAGAAGTGAACTCACATTGCTGACACCCCTTCTCATTTCCATGAATAGGAGAAGGAGACTCAGATGTCTGCTTTTAGGAGGAAAATGACAGAAAACAGGACACACCAGGTAGGGGTAGGGGGCAAGGTGTGTGGAGGGGGAGGAAAAGGACATCGTACGGTGCCTAAGGGAATGCAAGAAAGATTGGAAATGTCATGTTGAGGTAAGTTGGGATGCCTGCCCACAAAATTTTTAAAGATATGACTAGAAACATAAGAAAGATAGGTGAGGAAAGGGGACACGGTAATGTGGGTTGGTAAGGGAGGAGTAATCCAGAACATTAAGGGAATATCCCACATCTCTTCTGAGGCACTTCATTACAAAACTCTGACTGCTTTTAGCTGTTAATGTGGATGCAGCTAGAATATTTTCATTCACAGAGAACAGATCAACTGAAGTAAAACAGTGACACAATGGCACTGGTAAAGCAATTCCCCTCAGCTCATAATAAACAGGTAATTGTATCTAATTCTAAGTACTTGAGTTGGCCTAGGTGGTGATTTTTACAGAAAATGGATGCCTAATGGTAGTCTTTCTTTGGAATAAGAAAAAAATAGAATTTAGTAGAAAATAGAATTCCAACTCCAAGAATCAATTTATGTAACTAAGCATAGTTATTGTTAGGTTAATGTACACATTTCTGCAACCATGCCGTTGTCCCCTTGAGAGTCCAAGGAAGCTGCTAGGTTTACGGTGAGGAAATTAAATGTAGAGAGAACAGCATATGAATATTATGTGAAATAGGAAGAGATAATGTTTTGCTATGAAAAACCCAATGTAATTCTGTGCAAATGTTACAGTTTAGGGATTGTGTTGTCATTGTTGGAAACGTCTAGTTATTGTACAGAACTTGGGCTCAATTCACAAGTTAACCAGTTCTGTGATATGTATATACATAACACTGTGCAATTATTAGCTTAGGCTCCAAAAAAGGAGAAGGCAATTTACAATTGCTTTATGGCTGAATTTATGAAGGGGAGCTAAATAACATTCACTGCTGTTTAATAATATCCTGATGTTCCACATTTCAGGCAATGAACTGGGCTAGGATCTAGTTTACTAGACACATGGCTACTAATAGTATACAAGATGCATTGGACTGTAGCTGAATTTACATTTCTCCGGGAACCTATCAATCTAATTATGTGTCAGTTTAATTTCTTCAAGTCTTCTGGATTTCTAACACCATGACAAGAATGGACTCCATTCCTAAGTCAAAGTATGATTATACTTCATGAAATTAGTATTGTTTCAATTTTTGATGTCAACCAGAAGTCCTGTTTGCAGCACCCACAATGTGCACAGTAATGACTCCTTCTGCAATTCATACAGTTACATGTCTCAGTAGCATATCTAAGTACAACTGTAAATTCTTTTTTATAAGACCCATAGCTCCTACTACTATTGGAAATGTCTACATACCCTTCTTTCACATTGCCCTTGTTTCTATCTGCAAATCCCAGTATTTTATGACTGTGTCTCTCTGTACATAACACACTGTAATCAATGGTTATAGCAATTTCATTGATCAATGCAACTTTTGTCTTCTCTTCATGGACTACTGTATCTGGTTTTCTCGCATCTATTTTTTAACTGTTGGTAATGGGTGATCCCATGTGATATAAACTTCATCATTTTCTATAATGCTTTATGGCTTATGTTTCCAGTGCTTCTCAGCTACTTTAATAATGTAATGTTTGCATAATCCCCAGTGCAACAGTCTTATTACATAGTTATGCCTTTCGGTATACAGGCCTTCTGCCATTAGTTTGTCATACCCAGCAACAAGATGTGTGACTGTTTTCAATTCTGTTTTACTAAACCCACATTTGTCTATGTGTCATCCCTTTTTAATTTCTCCAAATCTTTTGGGTTTCTAGTACCATGACGAGAATGGACCCCATTCTTAAGTCAAAGTACGATTAAAGTTCATGAAGTTTGCATTGTTTCAATATTTAATGTTAGCCAGAAGTGCTCTTCACAGCACCCGCAATGTGCCCGATATTGAATCCTTCTGCAATTAACATGGAGTTACATGTATCGGTAACATATCTAAGTATGAGTGTAAATTTGTTTTATGAGACATATCGCTCCTACTACTATTGGAAGTGTGTAGATTTCCTTCTTCCACATCGCCCTCGTTTCTGCCTTCAAATTCTGGTACTTTATGAATTTGTGTCTTTCTGTACGTAAGACACTGCAGTCATTGGGTGTAGCAATTTCAATGATCAATGCTACATTTGTCTTCTCTTCATGGACTACTGTATCTGTTTTTCTCACATCTATTGTTTGAACTGTTGGTAATGGGTGATCCCATGTGATATAAACTTCATCATTTTCTATAATGCTTTGTGGTTCATTTCCAAAGTTTTTCAGCTACTTCAATATTATAATGTTTGCACAACCCCCAGTACAACAGTCTTGCCACATTATTATGCCTTTCAGTATGTCGTCCTTCTGCTATTAGTGTATCACAACCAGCAACAAGATGTGCTACTGTTTCCAGTTATGTTTTACAAAACCTACATTTGTCTCGTTCTCTCACATGTTCAGTGGATTTTGTAAAACAACGTGTATGTAGCCCACTATCTTGGGATGCCAATATTAACCTTTCATCTTTTGGTTTAAATTCACCCCTCCTTAACTATTCCTGCATTCAATCCTGATCAATGTGAGGTTGTTCCAAGAGTTTTCTATAGTTGCAACTGTATTTATGCATTTTCTACATTTCTTGCCTTTTCATTTGATCCTTCACCTTATTATTCTTTATTTTGTTTTTTGGCACATTCAGTTGCTGCCAGATTTTTATCTACTTCTGGTTTGCTTTCCATTCCCGCATGACACCGATATGCTTCTGGCTTCTGCTAAACTAAGCAGGGAAGTCATCTAAAACTTACTCTCCTCATGTTTTAAAACTTTCACTACATTTGGGACTTGTGAGGTCAGCAGATATGTATGCAGTCCTACAACTGCAGACCTATACATGTAATCAATTTCAAGGAGGCCCATGCCTCCTTCAGAACTGGGAATATATAGTCTTGGTATACACTGATTTTTTATAAATCATTTGATAAACATGAAACATCTTTTGGGACCAGTCGATCATTCCAAAACTGTAAGTTAGGACAGGAAGAGCAAAACTAGTTTATAGCTTGGACTTTGTTCCTAGATGTCAGTGCTGTTTTCAGTATTAATTTTAGTCTTCTAAAATATTCCTAAGTTTTATTTGCACTTGTTCATGTTTTATTGCTGATCCTTCATCAATTCCAAAATATTTATACACTCCCTCTTGCTCAAGTTCTTTTATATCACATTTTTTTTCCAGGCTGATGTTTTCTTGGTGCTTCAGCTTTCCTGCTTTAAAGGTTGCCTTTGCCCACATATCAAGAGCAAATTACATTCTTATAGCATCTGAAAAAGTTTTGACTACTTGCAGTTGTGCTTTCAGTTCCTCATCTGATGAACTGTACAGTTTTAAATCATCCACAAAAAGAAGATGAAAAGTCTTTACATTTTGTTGTTTTCTGGGTGCCAAATTGTAGCCATTGCTTAATCTGTTTAGTAGACAGCTTAACGGGTTAGGGGCAAGACTAAAGAACAGCAGTGACAAAGAGTCACCCTAGAATATCCCCCTTGAATTTTTATCCCTGGAATAATAATTTGTCCTTTATTATGGTTTAACTACAAAGTGGTTTGCCACTGTGTCATGGTCACTGTAATATAATCAATCAAAGTAGGGTATATCTTATATCTTTTTAAGCACTCTTTTTATCCATGAATGTGGGATACTGTCAAATTCTTTTTTTCTAGTCTATCCATGCCATACTTAGATTCTACCGTTCTTCATTATGACTTTATTTAATAACAAATTATCCTTTGTTCCATATGACTTTCTTTTATTACTCTTTTGTTCTATTGACATGTCTGAGTTTTCTTCTAAATGACTATAAACTCTGTCAGCATCAATTTCAGTGTATAGTTTACACGTCAACAGAAGGCAAGTTATTGGTCTGTACTTTTTAGGATAGCTTGGAGGTTCACTCTTAAGTAACAGTATTGTTTTCGTGTTGTTAACCAGGTTGTTGTTTGTTCAGAGTGTACATATAAATAGCTGTTACTCATGGCTAAAGCTTCATGTAAGGATGTTAATACTTTTAGCAAGAAGTTAGGTACTGCATCTGGGCCTTGTGTTTTCCATTTAGGAGCTTTTCTTAACTTTGTTTCAATTTCTCTGGCCGTTACTTCATCCCTTTTCATATCTTGTACATTTGAACTTCTTATTCTTTCTTTTACTTCTATCTATTCAACATCTTTGCTATGTTTCACATGATCTTCATAGATATTTCTCCAAAATGTATCTGTTTCTTTTTTTGGTGGTGTTTCAATTCCTTTTTCCTTGTTTCCCAATTCTCTATAAAACTTTTTTGGGTCATCAATAAATTGCTTATTTTGTACTTTTCCTTTATCTGTATATATTCTACGTTTTTATGCTTGTGCTGATATTTTTAGTTTATTATTTGCAGTAGTGAATGATAAATTCTGATCTGTTTTTATCATCTCTATCTTTATGAGTATTTGTGTTGATCTGTTCCCTCTTCTCTACTCTTTAACATTGACAGTTCTTATCTTAATTGCTTTAGTTTTCTTTACTCAATACTTCCATGATGGCATTTGATTTCTCCCTGTCCTTTCCCTTACTGCCCTGCGTTTTTGTGGTAAGACTCTGTTATTAATTTAACTGCACAGTAATATATCCTATTTACTTTTGTTATATCACATGAATTTCTAAGAATGATCCTAATTACTTTGTTCATTTGTTTTGTCAGACTTCTAACTTTTTGGGTTTTATTGACTTTTTGTAGTCTATTTCTTTTGTTGATCTTAATATGTCTGTCCATCTGTATTAAATCAAGCAACTCTTCTCTCAGATCTTCAGATCTTCTCTCAGATCATTTTTTTTTCTAAACTGAGGGCATATTCTTTGTTCTCCATTTCCTGCAGGGATTCTACAGAAAGTTCCAGAGCATCTTCCTGTGTCACCGTCTCTTCAGTTTCATCCTGTGCCACCCATTGCTGTTTCATATGGGAACACAGTGACCTATCACTTCACAACATTGACTATGTCAGAGTTGCCACAGTTTCCTGTTCCTTCCCTTGCTGTGCAACTCCATTTGAAGTTTTGTACTGGTTTCCTATGGAATGTTCCAAAGTATCTTCATATGGCAACTGATCAGATGTATCCTGCTCCACTAGTTTCTCTTTAATCTGGGAATCCATCACTCTATCCTGCTATGGTGTTATTAGAGTTAGGTTTTCTACACTAAATACTTCGCTTTGCAGGTAATCCATAACCTCAGTTTCTATTTCTTTAACTTCTCCATTACCAATCCTCTTTTCTGCTTTTCCTCTTTGTTTGTTTTTTTTCTTTCATTTTTTTGTATTGCAAAATTTTCTATATCCAGGTGCCGTTGTCTATATTTCTCTATAAATATCTTTGGTGCTGCTCTTCTGTATTGATTAGTTTTGCTTTCTCCTTTACATAAATATTGTTTCCTCCTTTGCATATAGTAAATATTGGATCTTTTTCTTTCTCATGTCCATATTTCTTCTTCAGATGTCTCCTGCTCCTCCTGTTTCTCCTTACTTGGGGGATATGTTGTTCCATCGTGATGTGATATAACCTGTGTTAGACTTTCTACACTATCCCTCAGATTCTGCAAGCCTTGCACAGTGTGCAGGATCAGTGTAGGAGCTCCAGCAGGCAATATGTCTGCTGTGCGATCCAGGAATAGCCTGTAGGGGTGTACACAAGTGCTCCTGCACTAATCCTGCACAGACTCAGCCCCTGTATGCAAATTACCCCATTTGCAGGAAAAATCCATGCAAATGAGGTGAATTTACGATCCAGGAAGTTGGAAACTGGCCGTGTAGGACTAGTGTAATCTGCAGAAATGTACTCCGCCAGTAACGGAGTACATTTCTGCAATTTCCAAAACGGAGCTGTGACAGCTCCAAATAAAGGGTGCATATCACTCAGGAAGATGCCAATGGCCAACTATAAGGACATTGACATTACAAACAGTTGAAAAAAAATAATCAGCTTTTATTTTTATTTTAGCCTATCTCAGCTGTTTAAGCATAGGGCAGAAGCATGCAAAAGGGATCGGGGGGAAAATAAAAAAATAAACCTAAAATAAGCATTGTAACTAAAATCACTATTCTACCATTATAATCAATGCTAGGCAGAAGACAACATGGATAGTGAGTAGTGGTTGCTAAGGGGGAGGCTCAGTGTGAGACATGTAACTATGCATTAGCAGGCAATCCTATGCAAATGAGGGGAATGATAGTGAATCCCAAATTTCCCCAGCATGCTAGTCAGCTCCTAACAGTGTAAGAGCAGGAATAGCTTGGTGCAAGCCTAGGAGTTATCTGACATATAGAAGTGTGTGTCAATCATACTATAAGTGGATTGGAGCCCTGTGGCTCAGGTTTGCTCCTAGCTTAGCACAGCTAGGCAGGGGTGTGTGTCTGAGTCTGCCTAGCACTGTTTACATTGCCTAAGCAGGTGTGCGTGCCATGAACCAGGTTTCAAAGAAAAAAAAAAGAAGCAAACCAGGAAATAGCAGCACATTTGAGCACTGTGTTTGCACTGTGCACCCCTGGGCTTAAACAGGAAGGCAATGGGAAGGGAAAACAGCAGTAGGAAGTTAATCAAGGAGAACTAGCATAGCTGGCAGGTGAAATGTATCAGAATCAGCCAATTACACAGGCAGCAGACCAGCCCAGCCCAGAACACTACTATAAACTATGCAAACGCCTTCCCCTCTGGTTTTTCGTATACTCTACACCACCGATGTATACAAGCAGGGAACTTTTAACAAACAAAACTACAAAATGATAGGGGCTGCAGCAGGCATCATACAACAACATGTGCAAGAGGCTGAGGGTGGTGAGGATGTGAATGCTGCCAACCAACCCACAGTGAGAAGACGGAGAAAAGTGTACAGACCCAGGGTAACCCACCAGGGGCTACATGAGCTGGAGATAGTGCAGCGCTTTAGGGTGGACAGGGACCTCCTACAGAAATTGTTGAGCTGTACCGGCCACACCTGACACACCAAACTGACAGAGGGGAACCCATCCCAGTGGATACCAAGGTATGTGTAGGCCTAGGAATACTAGCCACAGGTACCTCCCAAAGCTCAACTGGGGATATCATGGGGATTTCACAGGCATCAGCATCCAAAGTATTTCGCCAGTTCCTGGATGCCATGTCAGCACATGCCAGTGAGCACACATATTTCCTCAACACCCATGAGGTGTTGGCCAGCAATATGTGTCTCTTCCACCAAATAGCAGAATACCCTGAGGTAGTGAGTGCTATAGACTGTATGCACATATGCATCAAAGCACCACCCGGTAATCAGGGTAGGGTCTACATCAACCGCAAGGGCCTCCCCTCCATCAACTGCCAGGTCGTGTGCAATGCCCAGGGCATTATAATGAATGTGTGTGCTGGCTGCCCTGGAAGATATCATGATTCCCACATCTGGCATCTGACGCAGCTGTACCAGAGATTTGCCAATGGGGCCATCCCTTACGGTCACCTAGTGGGAGATGCTGCTTACACACTGGAGCCATGGCTGATGACACCCATCAGAAATGCACACACACCTGAACAAGAACGCCATAATGAGGCACACCCACAGACCAGACTTATAATAGAGTGTGTGTTTGGGATGCTCAAGTCACGGTTCCAGTGCTTGGACACATCCGGTGGAGCCTTGCAGTACTCACCAGCTACATGTACTCAAATTGTTATGGTATGTGCCATGCTACACAATATGATCCTGTGGAAACAGCTGCAGCAGGAACAGCACGGGGCAGGGCCACACAGCCCCCCACCAATGCCAAGGCCTGCACAGGCACAGAGTGACTCAGAGGAGGAACAACCTGAGCCTGCCCCAGTAGGTAGATGGAGGCATGCCCAGTATGACCTGGCCTTGGAAAAGAGGCAACACATAGCACATACACTGACATAGTAGGGACCCTGGGAATGACACCTCTCTCTGACTCGCACATACAGTAAAAGGATGCCAAACATGACACTACCTGTGCTCAATCATGTATAGGGTGTGTACTATGTGCATCTGACATAGGCAGCCCTCCAACACCATCCTCAATACTGGCACACCCACAAGGTAAGACAATCAACCTACCAATTGCCGAATGGAGTAGAATGTGTATCTATGCTATGGATGTGAGCATGCAAGGAAATCGGGTGGCTAAATGGTATGCCAGCAGATAGCTGACACCCTTACTGGCACCATGACATCTGTAATAAATACCGGAGTCACCATAGTAGCCAGTACTACACAGGGTGACAAAACTCACTGCAGGAAATGTGCTGGGCAACATATGTATCCATATGACTTACACATGCCAGTCAGGGAGGTTCACATACTCAACAACAGTCTCAGCCAGCAGGACAGGTGTAGACAAACACAAACAGAGCCTGTGCTATGGCCTCTGAATGATGCCTATGGGTAACCCCCCCCCAGGCCTACACAGACAGACTACAGCAGGTCAGGCAGTGGGATGTTAGTTCCGAAGGGTAGGAAGTCAGACAGTAATGTGTAGGGCAACCAAAGCTAAGATTTGTAGTACACTGATATGCTTCTACCCACCATGATAGGTTAGAATACAGAATGAAATAGTGTACCTGACATACCAGTACAGTCATAGCAAATGAGTACAACTGCCAGGAGTGCCCCCGCCATCCTATGTCGACATGTGGAAACAGTAAGGTGTGCCCCCAATCATGTGTAGATATGTAGTAACAATCAGGTGTCCCTCCCCAATCCTGTGTAGAAATTTAAAAACAGTCAGGTGTATCCCCCCACAACCCTATGTAGAAATGTAGTAACAGTCAGGTGTGCCACCCGCAATCCCATGTAGACATGTAGAAACAGTCAGGTGGGCCCCTACCCCCAATCCAGCATAGATATGTAGAAACAGTAAAGTGTGCCCCCCCAATCATGTGTAGATATGTAGTAACAGTCAGATGTCCCCCTCCAATTCTGTGTAGAAATGTAGTAACAGTCAGGTGTGCCCCCCAATCCTGTGTAGAAATGTAGAAACAGACAGGTGTGCATCCCCCCAATCTTGGGCAGAAATGTAGAAACAGTCAGGTGTCCCCCCCAATCTTGTGTAGAAATGTAGAAAGTCAGGTGTGTCCCCCCCAGTCCTGTGTAGAAATGTAGTAACAGTCTGGTGTGCCCCCCGATCCCATGTAGACATGTAGAAACAGTCAAGTGTGCTCCTACCCCCCAATCCAGCGTAGATATGTAGTAACAGTCAGGTGTGCCCCCCAAACATGTGTAGATATGTAGAAACAGTCAGGTGTGTCCCCCAATCCTGTGTAGAAAGGTAAAAACAGTCAGGTGTCCCCCCCCCACAACCCTATGTATAAATGTATTAACAGTCAGGTGTGCCCCCCACTCCCATGAAGACATGTAGAAACAGTCAGGTGTGCCCCCCCAATCCTGTGTAGAAATGAAGAAACAGTCAGGTTGTCCCCCCACAATCCTATGTAGAAATGTAGTAACAGTCAGTTGTGCCCCCCCCCCACTCCTATGTAGACATGTAGAATCAGACAGGTCTGCCCCTTCCACAATCCAGTGTAGAAATGTAGTGACAGTCAGGTGTGTGTCCCCCAATCCTGTGTAGAAATGTAGTAACATGTATGATTAGGTGTAATACGAATGGAGCAAAGATGTCCAGAGGTGGCCAAGGTAGCAGGATAGGTTGTAGCATTTGCACAATATGCAGGTCTGTGTGTGTTAGGATGGTGCGTGTTTCATAATGTGTGAGAGTGGTCAGTATGTATGCATGTTGAGGTAAGACCTGGTGGCCATTGCCCACTACTGCTGATGACAAGGACAAGTCTTCACAGCTGCAGTGCCAAAGACAATCCCCACCAGTATAACGCATGCTAGCAGTAAGCCATTGTAAATGTATGGTGATAATATGTGTCACCATCTGAAAGACTGACATGGCATGGCTGTTGGGCTAGATATACAAGCAGTACACAGGGGAAGGTACCACAGATATACAGTATATATTCTGTCACTGTGCAATGGAGACACCCTTGGAATTGTACATGTAGGTATGCATCACAGTAACTGGACCTGTAGTAGGGGATACCGGTGATGTCTGCCCGAACACTTGCAAATCACAAAGGAGGTAGGACTGATGTATTGGGAAACAGCTGATGTACCTGCACATGCCAGCATAATTGGAATGCCCCATGCATATGTGTGTGTCAGATGCAAGTAGTGTCCATAGCACACATGCACCCAGCTCATGCAAACACCACCCACAGACACCTCTCTGATCATTCCCTGCTGTGGGGAATGGGTACAGTAAGACCCCACCTGTATATAGCAATAGCAGAAGAATGCAGCATGCAGTGCAGGTGTCCCATGCAGGTGTGTCCCTAGCTGTAGGTAGCACCCTGCCATCATCCACACCACCTGATCAAGACTGATAGAAGGTATTGGCATGAACACCTATCACACCAGGGGAATATAATGTATGGTGGTCTGGGACTGACCGAATGCAACAGTCTGCCACATCTGGCCTGCAACAACACATAATGCCCCACAGGCTTCTGCCAAAGGCCTGTGTCTCACACATACTGTCAATGGATGTTATGTCATGGACACCCAAATAACAACATAACACACTCCACATAAGCCATATGCAAGGCCATGTGGACAAACCACAGTAACATGTCCACCATGTCCTACTGCATGAACTATGGACCAACACTAACACACACCTGTGATGGGGCGATACCCTTAGGGAAAGTATTAGAGAATGTATGCATAATGTATGGAAGAGGTTAGAATAACAGAGAGGGGGTGGGAGCATGGGCAGCATGGAATGTGCAGGGTCTGACACAAAGCTGTGTGCACACACTATCCCTGGCTGCAAACACATAAATGGGTGGCTACACACTTGCCAGGACACCACAATAGGGTTAATGTCCTGACCCATGGCCCCTGCCTCTGGCTAACCTGTGTGAATCTGTACAGCTGTGAGGCATTGCCACAGCAAGATAAGCCCATAATGTCATGTTGATGGGCATACGAGTATGGGATCCTCTGCCAGCACTGTACCAAGGTGTTAAACCGGATACACAGAACCTGCACCAAGTGTCTGCAACTCCCCCTCCAAAATGGCATAACTTACCATGAATACGTAGGTGTCTGCTCACAATACCTGACACAGCTGCAGTCACCCTTGTCTCCCAAGACATCACTGTGAGCAAGAATGTCCACCTGACAGTACATGAGGACAGAAAACATCACTGTGTATAACAGTACACATGTCTGAATATCTCTGCTAAAAGCAGTACCTTGCAGTTGAAGCAGCACAGACACAATCACCTATAGTACACACTATCCCCCTGCACAGTTTGTCCCCATATTGCCAAATGATCGATGGATACCCTGCAGAAACAGTATGCTACCTGTAGGTGTACAACACAAAGCTCTGCACTGCAGTACAAACTACCTGGAATCGATCCACATATTCAATACAGAAGGGCATACTGTGCATGCTCACACACTTCAACAAATGAAGCCCATGTCCAGGGGCGGCTCGTGGCATAGGGCTGCCGGACTGCAGCCCCCTCAAAAATAAAAAAGAAAGAAAAATGAGAAAGAAAAATGAAAAATAAAAAAAAAATTATGTTTTCAAAATTCGCGGACTTCGCGCATGCGCATAGACCGAGTCCCGACTACTGTCGGTCTATGCGCATGCTCAAGGCAGTCCGGCCGTCCCCATAGGGGGACACAAGGAGACGTCTGTGCACTTTTACAGTGCACAGACTCGCCAGGATTATGGGTCGCGTCTGGACTGCAAGAGCAGCAGCAGGGACTCGGGACAGAGCATTACCGTCGGGAAGGAGCATTAGGATCTCGTCGGGCAGGAGCATTAGGATTAGGATCTCGCGGGTCTTTCAGTATTGCGCGGGAAGGATGTACGTTAGCTGGATGTATTCAGGTAAGGTGCCTTTTAATTTACAATGTTTATTTGTGTATGGTGCTTGTGCTTTACTGGAGTTTGTGTGTGTATGGTGCTTGTGCTTTACTGGAGTTCGTGTGTGTATGGTGCTTGTGCTTTACTGGAGTTCGTGTGTGTATGGTGCTTGTGCTTTACTGGAGTTCGTGTGTGTATGGTGCTTGTGCTTTACTGGAGTTCGTGTGTGTATGGTGCTTGTGCTTTACTGGAGTTCGTGTGTGTATGGTGCTTGTGCTTTACTGGAGTTCGTGTGTGTGCTTTACTGGAGTTTGTGTGTGTATGGTGCTTGTGCTTTACTGGAGTTTGTGTGTGTATGGTGCTTGTGCTTTACTGGAGTTTGTGTGTGTATGGTGCTTGTGCTTTACTGGAGTTTGTGTGTGTATGGTGCTTGTGCTTTACTGGAGTTTGTGTGTGTATGGTGCTTGTGCTTTACTGGAGTTTGTGTGTGTATGGTGCTTGTGCTTTACTGGAGTTCGTGTGTGTATGGTGCTTGTGCTTTACTGGAGTTTGTGTGTGTATGGTGCTTGTGCTTTACTGGAGTTCGTGTGTGTATGGTGCTTGTGCTTTACTGGAGTTCGTGTGTGTATGGTGCTTGTGCTTTACTGGAGTTCGTGTGTGTGCTTTACTGGAGTTTGTGTGTGTATGGTGCTTGTGCTTTACTGGAGTTTGTGTGTGTATGGTGCTTGTGCTTTACTGGAGTTTGTGTGTGTATGGTGCTTGTGCTTTACTGGAGTTTGTGTGTGTATGGTGCTTGTGCTTTACTGGAGTTTGTGTGTGTATGGTGCTTGTGCTTTACTGGAGTTTGTGTGTGTATGGTGCTTGTGCTTTACTGGAGTTTGTGTGTGTATGGTGCTTGTGCTTTACTGGAGTTTGTGTGTGTGTGTGTGTGTGTGTGTGTGTGTGTGTGTGTGTGTGTGTGTGTGTGTGTATGTGAAAATGCCCCAGGTGCTTATGGTGGTGTGGTAGGGAATGCCTCAGGCTTGAACCCTGTACCCTGTATGCAGGTGTTAAAGACTTGAGTTCCCTACCCACCACCATTGTAAAAAATTCAGATTTTTGCCTCATATTCGATCTGATCTGTTCCTCATAATATCTGTGGTTTGTAAATGTTGCAATGCTTGAAATTTGATGGTGTAGTAGTAGCATTGTTGCCTCACAGCTGCAGGTTCTTGGGTTTGATTCTTGGCTGGGGTTCCTTCTTTGTGGGGTCTGTATCTTCTCCCTGTGTTTGTGTGGGTTTGCTTTTGTGTCCTCCCATGTTACAAAGACATGTCTGCATTATTTCTTACTGGGCCTCTACTGAAAATTGTTTATTTGTTCCAAGTCAGACTGTCCTGATTAAAAAATGTTAAATAAAATTGACAGGCATTTGAATTTCAGACTTAAGGGTTTCTGAATGTTTAATTCCTTGCGTATTTGATGGTGCAGTGGTAGTATTGTTGCCTCACAGCTATAGGTTTTCTGGTTTGATTCTTGGTTGGGGTGGCTTCTGTCTGCATCTCCTCCCTGTATTTGTGTGGATTTGCTCTGGTGCCCTGCCATTTTACAAAGACGTGTCTGCAGTATTAATCTCTGCGTCTCTGCTGAAAATTGTTTTTGTTCTGTCCGCAGTAAAATTGACAGGCATTTGAATTTCAGACTTCAGGTTTCTGAATGTTTAATTCCTTGCATAACTGATGGTGCGGTGGTAGTATTGTTGCCTCACAGCTATAGGTTTTCTGGTTTGATTCTTGGTTGGGGTGGCTTCTGTCTGCATCTCCTCCCTGTATTTGTGTGGATTTGCTCTGGTGCCCTGCCATTTTACAAAGACATGTCTGCAGTATTAATCCCTGCGTCTCTGCTGAAAATTGTTTTTGTTCTGTCCAGTAAAATTGACAGGCATTTGAATTTCAGACTTCAGGTTTCTGAATGTTTAATTCCTTGCATAATTGATGGTGCGGTGGTAGTATTGTTGCCTCACAGCTATAGGTTTTCTGGTTTGATTCTTGGTTGGGGTGGCTTCTGTGTGGAGTGTGCATCTCCTGCCTGTGTTTGTGTGGATTTGCTCTGGTGCCCTGCCATTTTACAAAGATGTGTCTGCAGTTTTAATCCCTCGTCTCTGCTGAAAATTGTTTTGTTCTGTCCGCAGTAAAATTGACCGGCATTTGAATTTCCAACTTCATGTTCTTCAGAATACATAGTAGCACAACCTTTTTTTTTTTAGCAATTTTGAAGTTTATAAGATGAATATTTTAAATTTGTCCCTATTTTTGGGACTGTATTCCCCCATTATTGGCTTCGTCCAGGTTTTTGTGCTAAGGTTGACAGCTATGGCAAGAGCTGAATTCACTGAATATGTTTGAGGGCTGTATTCCCTCATTACTGGGTTTGTCCAGGTGTTTTGTACTAAGAGGTTGACAGCTATGGTGAGAACTGAATTCACTAAATGATAGCCATTTAAGTTTCAGTCTTCCTCTTTTTTACAAAGCAGCTGATGTGGCGTAGTGGTATGTTACTCTGACTGTTTTTTGCTCAGGGACCTTGGCAGTAAAATATATGGTGGCAACACATTTTATTCTAGCAACTTTCCAAGATTATACAAGCAATGTTTAATGTGTCCCTGTTTTTAGGCTTTTGACCCCCCTCCCCAATACATTTTGGCTTTTTCCAGTTTTCTTGAGCTGCGAAGTTGAGATGCAGTTGAGTATTGAGTAGATTTTACAAGGAACTGAGAGCTGCAGGGGAATAGAAGTTTAGTGCTTTGCCAAGTTAATACTATAGCACAACAGGCTGTGTACTTGCTTTTGATGCAGAAGGTTGTGGGTTCTACTCCCACAAGGGGTAGATGCTGCCGTACTGAGAATGTTCTCCTTGGTGAAGATACTAACTATGAGTTCGTTATCAGTTTGCCATCCATTTCCTCTTGCAATATTATTACTAGCTTATCATTTTTTTAATGTAATATAGACAATTTATTCCTGAGGGGCAACAGACACTTTATTTTTCGATGAAACCATGAAATATAAAGGTGATTGCTAGCAGCAACCACTTCATTAGTTACAGATTTCTTTAATGTGGAATTATTTAGATGACTGACTTCAGAGATTGTGCATATTTACTGATAATGGACTGTAGAATTGTGCATATTTACTGATAAAGGTGGACTGTAGAATTGTGCATATTTACTGATAATGGTGGACTGTGAAATTGTGCATATTTACTGATAATGGTGGACTGTGGAATTGTGCATATTTACTAATAATGGTGGACTGTGGAATTGTGTATATTTACTAATAATGGTGGACTGTGGAAGTCTGAGTAGACTTTTTTATGATAAATGTTCTCAACTGGGCAGTTTTGCCATTATGGGTGCATATGGTTTGTTTCATTGCTTACTGGAAAAAATGTTCAAAACAAATTTAAAACATCCTGTAACAAGTGTACTGTATTGTACAAGGAATATAATTTTAGTACAATGAGGAAGGTGTATCAAAGAGCACATGTATGTTTCATATGCAAGGAGCCTATGATTCGAAAACAGCCCAAAATTAATCTTTATCTGCCACTGGCAAAATGTATTTTCTTTGAATGTGGGTTTCAATGCTGTTTCAATGAATGTGAGTTTCAAGGGCAGAGAAGTTTTAATGCTAAGTTTTCATTGTGAGACTGCATTGCTTTGTTTAACAGATGACTTAGTGTTTGTGCTGTAAAATACAAAATAAAACTTTCAAATGAAGTCCAACTCATCATAGAAGTAAAGCAGTATGCACATTAGTGTTTATGGTAAATGGAGTGAAATAGCCAAGTATAATGGTTCATTGGAATGGCTGCAGAGGCTCCATTCAACCATTATTTTGTCAGGGGGGGAAGGGCAGCAAACTCAGACAGGCCCAGCTGAACTATACCTCCCAACTGTCCAGATTTTCAAAGAATGAATAGATTTTTGCTTCTTATTTTTGGTTTGTTCATAAAATTTGTAGTTTTAATTCCTAAATGATTTGCCAGAAGTCACTCTAAGTTTCAGACTTCATAACCTTCAGAAAAATGCATGTTAAAGTAAGAGCTGTTCTAGCAACTGTCTCAATTTATACAAGAGCAATTTTAGTACTGTTTATATGTGCCCCAATATATTTGGCCTTGTTCAGATTTACTGCATTAACAGGTTGAGAGGTACATGCAAATAAATTGCTTTATAGAATTAGGCATAGCCAACCTCTCAACTGTCCCCAATTTTTGGCTCAAAATGTTGCTCTTCCCCCTTATAATCCCTCCACAAAATAGCAATTTTGGAAGAAAACATGGAGGGTTTACAATTAAGAAATAACTGTAATAATCAAAGTTATAGATTACTTAAAATGCATGTAGATTCTTTTATATTTTGTCAGCTGCTCAAGGTAGCAGTACTAATATTAAAGTGTCCCTTCTTTGACAGGTAGCAGCTGTATTGTGTGTCTGTTTTATATTTTTGCATCATGTTTTTGTCCATTTTTCATAAAATTGTGTTTTTGGCAAATTAGTGACATCACTAAAGACTGAAGTTAGAAAATGACAGACATTTGAGTTTCAGATTTTATACCCTTCAGAAAATTCATACTAATGCAAGACCTATTCTATTATCTTTCTAAGTTTATTAGAGCAATATTTAAAAATTGTCCTTATTGTTGGGCCTTTGTCCCACTTCTGTGTATGGCTTTGTCCAGATTTCTTGCTCTTGAGGTTGAGAGGTATGACAAATGTGTCAGGGCCATCACAGTCAGCCAGAGAGATTTCAAATTGTGACATGCTTGTTGCACCCCACTCCCCATGTAGTGACTCTGGATGTGTCCAAGCAAGGCAAGGAGTAGTTGTATCTACCTTGGATGGGAGGACACACTGCATAAGTACTACAGTGGCTTTTCATCTGTCCTTGATTTTGCAGAATGGTCTGGTTTCTGTCATATTTTTGTACTGTTGATTTATGCTTATTACTCAAAGTGCCTGTTGCTCTGTGTTTTAAGTAGCAATGCTTTAATGACCATAAGGTAAGCTTGTCTGAGATCGTAAGATGCAAGTAAGCTTTAATAAGCATACTGTTAAAGAATTGCCAACATTGAAAGCTTTTCTGTTGTTGCCATGCAGAGAATACTTGACTAGATAATGTATAAGCCTTGGGTATTAAAGGACAGGATTCCATTATTTTAAAAAGCTCATTACACTTGTTGGAGACTTCCAGTCATCTCTACAGACTTTACCCGTAAACTAAACAGAATGCCAATCATGTGTGGTCCATAACCTGTACAGTAATCCTTTAAGCAATGTATCTTGAGCTTGTTTCTTGTTTGCTTTTCATTTTTACTTTTATCATGTTTTCCCCATGAAACAAGTTGTCAGGCAGCAGGTCTTTTTGGGTAAGAAACATTTTTACAAGTGGGGGCATCACATAGATTTCTACTTTCAGCATGTTACTTGGTACTTTAATAAAGCTGAATATATTATAATTAGGACTGCAGTGCAAGGAGAAGTGGTTTGAGTTGAGTGCTTCTGGTTTTTCTTATACTTGATTTTGACTGGCATTCCAGTAATGTATTTAAAAAGTAATTTATTTTTCATGCCTCACAACCTTTTGTTTCCATCTAGATATTAAGTAAGCTGTCATGCAGCCAATGCATTGAAATATTTTTATTCTTCTACACTTATTTTTGTCTTGATTGGACTTTCATAATGATGGTTTGCCACCCAGGGCAGCGTATTTAATTAAAGTTATTTTTTTGTGGTTTTGTGCATAGCTCCTCCCCTTTCTGGTTGACCACACCCCCTCCCCTTAACCCCACCCATTCAGCTGTCTCCTGCAGTCCCCCTGTGATTTGAAGTCACCAGCCGCCACTGCCCATGTCTGCAAACAACAGTGGACCATACATAGCTGGCATTTGCAGATGTTAGTGCATACAGTCCTCAGTATGCACCAGTCATGCCTTGCACACACAGTGGATAGGAATACAGACACATATCCAAGGGCAGCACACTATAATAAGCCAAAAGTAGACATACATAGATGTGTGGAAGAGAGTGACTGTGACAAGGAGCCATCCATTATGAGGCCTGTCCCACCCAGCAAACAACCAAATGGCTACAACCACATGAGGTGTAACTGTCACTCACTGTAGACATTAGTCACTGGTATCCATCAGCATTACAGACTATGTGGTGC
Organism: Protopterus annectens; assembly: GCF_019279795.1. Lineage (NCBI taxonomy): Eukaryota > Metazoa > Chordata > Ceratodontiformes > Protopteridae > Protopterus > Protopterus annectens. The sequence continues at coordinate 536,923,040 of NC_056749.1, read as the reverse complement.
AAGTGCTAGCTGTGCAACATGACTGTACATGGAAATAGTCATCTAGCAGCTGTATGCACATACCTGCGGAATATAACCCTGCATGTGCCTGCATGTGGTGTGTCAACCTCTAGATGAATGAGTTATGGCACATACACACACACTGCCCTCCCCATAACCTTACTATGACAAGCCTGCTGCGGTCATCCACTTTGAAATACACCTTTGGGAAAGTTGTAGCCCAGTAATCTCTTTGGTAAATCCTATAACTGCCTACTGCTGTAGTGTGATAAACTAGTTAGGTAGGAGTTCTAATCCCAGACATGGCAACTGTGTGTGTGTGTGTATGTGTGTGTGTGTGTGTGTGTGTGTGTGTGTGTGTGTGTGTGTGTGTGTGTGTGTAGAGAGCAATGCTTTTTAGGCTATTCGTACTCACTACAATTCAAATGCCCTATGTTGGCAAGGCTGCTGATGTCATACACTGTGAAATACACCGTTCAGAAAGCTGTAGCTCAGTAATCTTCATGGAACATCCTATAACTGCGTACTGATGTAGTGTGATTAGTTAGGTAGGAGTTCTAATCCCAGACATGGCTGTAGTGAGGACTTGTTTGCTGATACCTCATTCTTCTGTACTGCTGTGATGGCTTGGTGGTTGCCTACTGTGACTATAGTGTATAGGGTCCTGGGTTCAAGACCTGCAAGTCTGTTTATTTTGTTGCTGGGCAGAACAAGGGCCATTGGATACAGAGTGATTAAGGCACTTCTGAGCAGTTGTAAGCGGGTTTGCGCAGGTTTGCACGAGGGTAATCACTGCTAACCTCCGGTTAATGATGCTTAAAGAGAGTTAGCTTCTAAATTGCTTAACCTGTGTGCACATTGCTTACCCCAGTGCAAATGAGCGTAAACCTGCTTACTAGTGCTTTACATATGCTTACTACTGCTGATTGTTGCTTAAACTTGCTTACTAGTGCTTTATTCATTATGACACTGACACCTCACATGTGCATTTAATGCAGTACTCCACTTCACAAATATATGTTATTTAGCGGGTTATGCAACAAAAATATTGGTCATAACGTGCTTTGTCATTGAAAATGGAATGTGCTGCAGTGGAACTCGAACCGGAGATGTCTGCTCGTATAGCAAATACTCTGCCTACTATGGTACTGCTATGCTACTTCATTCGCATATATCTTCCTTATTATCCTCTTCAGCCATTTAGGCTGCATTAACCGTAGCTAAGTGATGGGCACACCCATGCACCTACGGTTAGCTTTAATTGGATTTTAAAATAAAAAAGGGTTGTTCATTTAATTTGTAATTATTTGCTGTTGTACATGAGGGGGAATGTTGGTGGGGATATGCGGACACCTATGAGCAGTCTCGCTCATTTCTTAGCCCTTTCTGCTATTCTTCATTGGGGGGGGGCGTGTATATTCTGAGAGCTCTGTTTTCAGACATGCCCCCTGCACTCTTACATACTCTGTGTAAAATTAGAAGCTCAGGCAGTACACCTCATTAATATGCATGGTGTGCTGCCATCCTGCTCCTAAACGGCCACTTCCATGCAGGACTAAGCTAGTGCTGCACAGAAGATTAGTAAATCCGGGGGTATATCCTTCGCTTTGAAGATATTCCATAACTTCAGCTTCTATTTTTTTACTTCTACTTTACCAGTCTTCTGTTCTACATTCCCTTTTTGTAATCTTATTTTTTGCATTGTGAAATTTTCCATATCTGCATGCATGTGCCTGTATTTCTCTTTGAATATCTTTGGGGTTGCTTTTTTGTATCGATTAATTTGGCTTTCTCCTTTGCATAAATATTGTACTATATCAGACCTTTCTTTCCCATGTCCATATTTCTTTGTAACACCTTTCAAAAATCTCTAGATTTTGGTCTTTATACTTTTGCGCTTCCTCAGACTTGTCTTTTTCCAAATGGCCCAAGGTTTCTCTGTTTGTATAATATTTTTCATAAATTTGTTGTTTTAATGAACACAAACTTGCATTTGAAGCTTTTGACAGTTTTTCTAGTGCAAGTACTTTTCTTTTTGTCTTTTGAATTTCTCTCTTAATCTTTTTGTATATTGTATGTATGGAAATTCTGGGCTTCTTGCATAATAGTAACAATACATAATTTCTTTCTTTTCCTCAAGAATTCACTGTATCATCTTTATGGCTGTTTTTTGGCCTATCAGTTTTTGTGATTTTTGTGGACTACTACTTACTTCTACAACAGGGGGCCATCCTCCCCTGACCCTGGCCTAGACGCATTGTGGGAATGTTTCCTTGTCTTGAGGATTCTACACTTTCATTTTTTGAGTCCTGTCACCAGTGCACCTACCAGGGTTGGGCACTTTTTTATCCTGGGTATTGTGGGCCCAGATATATATATTTTTATTTTTTTAATCAACTTCTGTCCAATGTCCATGATATGTGCTAAATAAAATACAGTCGACATATCAGTGTCTTCTTGGTGAGATTTTGTGAAAAACAGGGTCCACCTTATGAAGTTACTCACCTAGACTTGAGGATGAATTCAGTTGTAGCAATGCTACTCTTCTTTGCTTGCTGATTTATCATCTCTCCATTTGGACCCCTCATCTCTCCATTCATACCCCAGTAATGAGGTGGCAATGGTGCTACAGTTTGGGTGACTTTCTGAATTGATCTTGGGTGTTTAATGATGCAGTTGCTCAACTGACGTACACAAGGTATTCTGGGATTATTCATTCAGGCTGCCAATTAAATTGCACCTTATAAAAGTAGCAGAATTTATGTTTTGAGCTAAACCACAATTTGAATGTTACTTTGATGTGTTTTAATAGTGTTACAGCTGTGACTGTGTACAGGGTTGGGCTTTGATTAGCAGAGATACAGGTGTTTTGTGAAGATGCATAAAACACATGGATTACCTGTTCAGGCTGCAGGAAAAAAAACAAGTGACTTGTAATTTATTTACAAATCTCAAGTTTAGTCACATTTCAAGTTCCTTTAATGGTTCTTTTGCTGTTATTAGAATTTAGAATTTGGGTTTGCCTCATAATTATAGTGCTTTTTAAAGGAACATGTTCAAATGACAGCAAGGTTGTAGAAAAAAATAAGTGTTTTGGGGCTGTAATAGTTTTGTGCAGAGTTAAAATAACATTTAGCTTTGCTTTAAAGCTGTTTTATTTGTGATACTCTTCTGGAAAGGTGAAGAACTCAGGCCTAAGTCCCCAGTAATACACTTTTCAAGAGACGCAAGCCAGGCATTTGGGGATTGCTTGGATAAACTGTGAAAGAACACTTGTATCTTTAACTGAATACATATACTGGAGGTAAAATAAACACAGAAAACAAATTGTTTTATGCAAACTATAAAAGATAACATTAAGAAATATGAAAATTCAGTTCTGATGTTGTGGGATGGTATAAAAATGACAATAACAGACAAAAAAATGGCGGAGGAAAATAAGACGAAGATCAAAAGAATATACATTAAAAGAAGTAGAACTTGAATTACAAAGTATAGAAGGAACGTTAGATGACACACAACTGACAATGCATTACACTAAGAAGGAATAAACACAGTTCAAATATGCAATCTGATGCTAACAGAAATAGAAGCAATTGCTTTACCTAAAGGTGATTACTGGTCAATACAGGGAGAAAATTAGGCCAAATATTTAGAATCGAGCTATATGGAAAAGACAAATATATACCGATTCAGCATGCTTCATCTACTAGTGGTGAAATTTTATTCTTAGAATATCAGCTTAAGTAAGAATTCAAGACATTTCTTGACAATCTTTATAACAATTCAGAATTTTTGAATGAGCATTAATTGTACTGGAATAGTTCGGTTGTTTATGAGTTTATCTCAAGAAGACATTATATGTTTAGACTATGATAGAACTTCAGCAGAAGTATAAATTACAAATAAAAGAATAAAAATAAATAAATAAGCAAATAAAGAAAATGGAGGTTCAGATGGTTTCTTAACAAATTAAGGGAGATCATCAGCAATATGACACATATGACACATTAGCTAAATTGTTTAATAATTAGGGACAAAAAGCAGCTGTTGTTGCTTGTCTTTTGGCTTTTCCTGGTTAGGGGTAGCCACAGCGGAACTCCGGTCCACTAATGATTGGCAGTAGATTTTCATGAACGCCGAGGTGCCAGCTTGACGTCCAACCTTCAACGAAGGTACGCCCATTTACGCATGTCTTTTGAAAGCCCATCCAACCATGGGGAGGACATGCAGACTCCACACAGAAGGCACTCCCTGCACTCCAGCCGAGAATCGAATGGGAGAACCTCTTGCTGTGAGGCAACAATGCTACTGCTGCACCACCGCGGATGTACGACAAAAAACAGCTGTAATTTAAATAAAACTGGCTATCATGATATTTCTTCAAGAAGATAAAAACAACACTGAAGATCAAAGACTGAATTAAAACTAACACTCTAAGAATGTTTTGTGTGTGATGAACTGGTCAAAGGAATTAAGTGAAAGGAAAAAGAGAAAGAGAGATGGGGAAATCTGAAAAGGAAAGCTACAGATTTACAAAACAGATTTTCCTGTGATATCATTCTCACCTCCCCCAAAAGTAATTTAAATTAATAAAACAAAGGGAATAGGGTGTTCTTATGATGAATCTCCTGACCAAGAGTTTTTCAGGATCTGAATAGTGGAAGCATGAAACCTGGTGCTGAATACTTTATGAGATACCTGGTCACAATACTTAAATGAGTGGACCCTCCTCTTCCATCCCCCCAAAGTAAATGAACAAGAAGGAAAGGACTGGGGAGGATAGGCACTAGCAAAGTATAACCTGCATGATAAACTGTCTCACAGGGTCATAGGGAGATGTAGATTACAGAGATTTTAGTTGTCTTTCTTACAAGAAGCAGTGCAAGAGGCTACTAAACCCATCAAGGAGCTGGTCTCAAAAAACATGTCAGGTAGTGAATCCCTGACAATGTTCTTTGGTTTATCCCAAGTATGTTGTGTTTTGCAGCAAGGTCCAGCTCTATGGTGTTCCCAGAGGAATGCCCAGAAGTACTTGGAGGCAACAAGTTCATCCAAACATCCAAAGCTGAGGAGAAAAAGTGACAAAAGGGCAAGTTAGAAGTTGGAAGGGGAACAAGTTACCTATCTAGAAGGTGAGCAAATGGAACTGAAAGTACAAGGCTATAACATGAATGATTACTTGGATGCCTTTTGGATCCCCTTTTATGCATGTAAGATCAGATTCTTAAATCAAACAAAGATAACTATACCAACAACAAGCAGCAGTAAGAGTATCAAAAGGTGGATTAAGAGGGTAGGGTAGTCAACTCATTTGGGCAGAGTAGAAGGTGGCGGGGTACAGCAAAGAAAACAAAATGTGTCTTTTTTGGAATAGGGAAGGGACCTTTAGAACATATTCCAGAGACCGTTAAGAAGAAACTTTGAGTTTTTTATAGATATTCCTGACTTGTTGCATAAGGAAGCTGGAACTGCAAACCTAGAAGAATCTGATCCAAAGCCAATGGATGTACTGGTTGTACTGGTAGTAAAAGGGTAGAATAGTCTGCACAAAACACGGATAACATTATGAGGTATGTGATCTGATGCATGTGGGTGATTATGCCACTCAATGAATATCACAATCTGGTGCACTGGGCATACTATGATTATACCACTCACTGGATGTCACAATCTGATGTAATGGGCATACTATGATTATACCATTCACTGGATGTCACAAACTGGTGCACTGGGCATACTATGAATATACCACTCATTGGATATCACAGTCTGGTGTACTGGGCACTGGATATCACAATCTGGTTCACTGGGCACTGGATGTCACAATCTGGCACACTGAGCATACTATGATTATATCACTCACTGGATATCACAATCCGGTGCACTGGGCACTGGATATCACAATCTGGTGCATTGGGCACTGGATATCACAATCTGGTGCACTGGGCATACTATGATTATACCACTCACTGGATGTCACAGTCTGGTGCATTGAGCATACTATGATTTTACCAGTCATTGGATATCACAGTGTGGTGTTCTGGGCAGTGGATATCACAATCTGGTGCAATGGGCACTGGATGTCACAATCTGGTGTACTGAGCATACTATGATTATACCACTCAACTGGATATCACAATCTGGTGCACTGGGCACTGGATGTCACAATCTGGTGCACTGGGCATACTATGATTATACCACTCCCTGGATATCACAGTCTAGTGCACTAGATATCACAATCTAGTGCACTGGGCACTGGATATCACAATCTAGTGCACTGGGCACTGGATATCACAATCTGGTGCAATGGGCACTGGATATCACAATCTTGTGCACTGGGTATACTACACTCAGACAGTACAGGTTTGCTGCTGCATGATAAGATTATGAATGAGAGAATCAGCAAACTGAAAGCCAAGAAAGAAAAAAAAAACAGAGGCGGGATATTTAGAGTGCAGAGACATGATCATCCTTCATGACTGAGGCTGCCACAGCAGACAATATAGTTTTAGGACAAGGCAAGTTCTCAAACATTTGCTGACAAAAATTGTTGGGCTTACAAAATAAATGTATGTAAATGGACAACCTGCAGTTTTGAGTACTTTTGTAGTCTTCATGTGAGACTTAGCTTTCAAATATTTTAGGAAACATGTACATGGAAGGAATGAATCAGAAGCTACAAGTGTATCATATAGGGACAGGGGAGAATGGGGCATTGTTTGATGTAATAACCAATCCTCTTATAGGTTCATAGGTTCATGGGCGTGTACTAGGCTAATGGCCCTGGAGCCTTTACAAACCTAGCCCATAGGATTACACTGACATCATGCCACCTGACCTTAGTTCCCAGTGCCCCTGTTGAGTAAAGCCACTGGACTGATCCCGGGGTGAATTTTCTATTTCCCATCCACTCATCAAGGTTTCTCTTGAAGAGGGCCAGTGAGGTGCTCTGTTTGACATGTATGGGAAGTCTATTCCATAGCAAGGGCAATCTCTGGGTTATGAACCTGTCCCTCCAGCATGTTCTGTTGATTGTGGTAATGAGGTTGAGGTCACTGGAGCATGTGGTGTGGAGGGATTGGGATTTCTTTAGATTTAGCATTTCTAACACAGCTGGATCAGATATGGCTTTGTATGTCAAGCAGAGATCGCCTCTAAGTAGGCGATATGAGACAGAGAATAGTTGGAGTTTTTTGAGTCTGTCCATATAGGACAAATGTTTAAGGGGTAGGATCCTCTTTGTGAGGTACTTTTGCAGCCTCTCCAGTTGCTGCAGGTGTCTAGTGAGTTACATGCCAAATGGGGCATTGTACTCAATGACTGGCCTAATGAGGGAAGAGTAGAGGGAGACAATGACCTCTTTCTTCCTGGATGCAAAGCCCTTAGTAATGAGATGTGCCACATAGAAGGACTTTCTGACCACAGTGGCAATGTAGTGGTCAAAAGAGAGGCTGCTGTCAACCTGTGTTCCTAGATCTCGTCTAACACCTTCTGTGTTCAGTGGACTACCATCGATGTGGCAAGTCATGGGAACTGGGTTTTTCCCAAAGGGGATGATGACACATTTTTTGGCATTGAGCTAAAGGCCACGGTTCTGACACCAGTCGTTGGTCTCAGTGAAGCCTTTCTGTAGGATGTCAACATCATTTAGGGAGCTAATAATAGCTCCCAACTTGCAATCATCTGTGAACTTTGTCAGCCAGAGACCCTTTGTGTTGGCCTGGACTTCAGAGAAGTAGATACCAAACAGGAGAAGACCCAGGACCGAACCCTGTAGGACTCCACTCATGACTGGTTAGCAGTCTGACTTGGAGTCCGCTACTTTCACACTGTGGTTCTATCTGTGAGTCAGTTTGCAACCCACCTAGTGATATAGGGGTTGATGCCTAGCTTAGTGAGTTTTTCTATGATTCCTGAATGGGGAATGGTATCAAATGCCTTGGCCAGATCAAGGTAGGCTCTGGTGACTGACTCAGAGAAGTCGACCAAGTTGAGCAGGCATGATCTACCCTTCACAAAACCAAACTGTGTGGGATCCAGAGTTTGGAGATTCCCTATATCCTTGTTTATTAGGTCCATGATGATGCATTCCATAGCTTTGCATATCAGACTCACCAGGCTAATGGGGCGATAGTTCCCAGGGTCTGTAGTCGCTCCTCCTTTGTGGAGAGGGATGACTGTAGCAGTGCGCCATTCAGTAGGGACAAAGCCTGAGGTGAGGCTGTGATTGAACAAGGCACACAGGTGAGGTGCCAGTTCACTCTGTAGTTCATGTAGAACACAGCCAGGGATATTGTCAGGTCCCATGGAAGCTGTATTCTTGGCCTTGGACAGTGCTGTTTTAACCTGTGCAGCAGTAATACTGGGTGCCTGGCAATCTACTGGTATTGTGATTGGTCATTTGGGGGGAGAGGTAAAGTTGGCACTGAAAACAACAGGTGGAACGTTAGCTAAATGGCTGCGGAAAGGTAGACAGCAGTGATAGTTCATAGGTGTTTAATAAGCTAACAACCACAAGGGCCATTTTAAGCCTAGCCATGCATACCAAATCTCTGACAAGTTCTGATACCCTTGATAAGTGCAAGTAGGGAACTGTGAGATAGACCATTTATAAGTTGCCTGTGTCCATTAGAGACATAGTTGCCAAACCATGGATGAATTTCTGGTTCCCCATCCAATTGTCCAAGTTGTACTTGAATTGGGGTTAGGGAGGAACTCTGCTTTACATGGATGGAGAGACTGTTCCATAGACGAGATAGTCTCTGGGATACATACCTGTCTCTCCAGCAGGTCCTATTTATATCACAGGCAAATAGGAGGATAAGTGAGAAGCAGAAATGAGAACCTGTAGAATATGGAGGTGATCCTGCCAAGCAAATACAAGCTGTGTAGCTGAGAAGAGTGGGATATGATGAGATAGAGAAGAAGTTGGGGAAGGTGTTTCTGTAGGAATTTCTGTTGACTGCCACCATGGCAAATCCAGTGTAAAGTTTGCAAACTTAAAATCAGTATATGGAAAGAAAGATGTTCTGTAGGCCCTCGGTGATAACGGGAAAACAGTGGGTAGGTGATAGGACCCATTTATTAGCCTCTGCCATATGTTAGGCTTTATGTTGCCACACTGGGTATGGTGCTTAAACAGGCACTTGGAAAATAAATGTCATTCCTCAACTCTGGAGGGAGCTGTAGTGAGAAGCAGAACAGTGGAGAATGTCTCAGTGGATGATACCATGCAGTCATTCATGAGAAAGGAGCACAATACTTGGGGGATAGTCAAGGAGTCTCAGCCTAGACTGCTGTCAGCTAGAAAAGAAGAATAGCTTCTTTTGGGTTTTGTAACCAGTCAAGGTTACTTTCAGTTTAATTTCTCAAAGTGTTCGAAGTGAATGGGTCACGTTCCTAAGTCAGGGTATGCTTAGAGGTCATGAACTTAGTATTATTTTAGTTCTCTTCTCAGCACCTGCAATGTACCCAAAATTGCCTCCTTCTATAATTCATACAGGGTTTATTGACAGCATGTATTAGACCTTTTGCTACTACTAGTACTACAAAGTTATTATATGGAGAAGGTGCTGTCTGTGCAATCTGCTGTAACTTGTAGTTATTTTGAAAGGTTGAGCACTGCACTTGAAAAGATCTATGTGGTAGGCAGTTCAGAAGCCTGTCTGTAAAGTACATGAATGTTTTTTGTTCATAGGACAAAGTGAGTATCAAGTTTGGAAACGAATGATGGCAGACCTTGGGGTTCCTCTTTATATTACCAGAATGGCTGACATAGTAAAGTACCTTGATTTTCTGGAGATTAGTGTAGGAAGGAGGGTACTTCAGGCAGCCAATGGCAGAACTCAAGGTGATAACAGATTTCATAGAAAATGCAATAGCTAGGAACAAGATCTAGATATATAAGGTAGAGAGTTTTCTAGAACACAAACCTTTGTGTGCTTGGCAATTCAGGCTGTGGCAGACACTCTCTGAAAGGGTTATGTGATTCACTGAGGGGTAAATAAGGCAAAGGGCACTAATGGGTGTAGCTCAAAAGAGGTGAATGAAGATTTGAATGTGTGAATGATCTGTTTGCAGCACATCAATGACCTGACCCTGTGGCAATCAGATTAGATGAGGTGTGAGTACCTCTAGCTGTCTGTGGATGCCGATGATAGAAGTGGAACATGAGGTTTCTTTGGGGCAGATAATTTTCAGCCCTCTAGTCTGCGGAATGGAAGCAACTAGGCTGCCTTAAAAGTACAACATTAAACTCAGGTCTATTTCTGCTGTAGTGATCCCCCAGCCTCTCGATTTACCCAATCACTTCTCTACCTTCACTCAACTGACACATTCATTTTTCCTTCTTAGGGATAGGAATTAAAGCTGGGGGGTGGGCTCACTGGCTCCTTCAACCATAGGGGCATACACAGGGCTATACCTAATGCACCACTGACTTACCCACACCAAATGGGCTGTGTCCCCAAAAAAATTGTAGAAAATAAAGTGACTTGTCATTGTTATTAACACTTTTTTGCCTAACTATTCCACTAAAAAACAACTTCTACACCATCCCCCACTTCTTTGAACTAACCACAGCTTCAGGATAAAGTGCTTTCCTCGATTAGTGGATTAGCTTCAGCCTTTTGGAGTTGACTACAAACTAGGGTAAGAATTTGTGTTTTAACTATTTTTATGTGGTTTTCAAGAAACTGAACAGGTAGAAGTGTGGTTTCTGTATTTTATGGAACATGTACATACAAAAGCATAACGTACTTTAACTTGGAATTGAACACACAGCCATCAGAATACTATTCAAATTACACTAATAGCTGATCCACCGAAGTAGCTGAGATCTAAGACTGAGCAAGTCAAACAAGTGTTTCTCAGTTAACAATATAGTGATACAAAAAAAGAAAAAAATAACCCATCATCCCTGTCAGTCAGGGTATACAGATTCTATGAAATGCATTCAAATCTATGTAAGAAGTAATTAACCACCTCATAAAGGACTTGGGCACAGGAATGTCATAATATCCTTCTGGTTATAATACCAGCTAAACCACAGAGACAATTGACATCCAAATGTCTTAATATCCTTCTGGTTATACTAGCAGCTAAACCACCAAGGCACATGACACTCGAATGTCATAATATTCTTCTGTTTATACAGGCAGCTAAACCACTGAAACACTTGACACCGGAATGTCATAACATAATTCAGGTTATACTACCAGCTAAACCACTGAGGCTTTTTTAGGCAAGGTCCAAATGACAAACCCACCACTGTAGCAGGTACAGGCAAACAAAAACTGAGGGTAATGCTACTCAATGCTAGAAATCTAAACCACAAAATGCACTCACTTGAGGCACTCCTCAAAATGGAGAACATCGATATCTGTGCTGTGACTGAAACCTGGTTCAAGGCTCTGGAGAGCACCCCTGCATTACCAAGCTATAACTCATACAATACCTTCAGCCATCTAACCTGGACCGCAACACCAAAGATGCAGGTGTGTCCATATTCATTAAGGATATCCACACCTCCAGGCAAGTTGCCCAACACAATGCATCCAAAATTATCCAAGTGCAACTAATTCTGAGCAAAACTGCAATCCAAATTGTAGCTTGCTACAGATCACCCACCATGCCCCAGGACTCCCACTCCTCTTTTCTTGATATACTGGAAAATAATAGGGTCCAACCAAACACCCTAATAATGGGCGATTTCAACTACCTCACCATTAACTGGGAAAACTACTCATGTACCAACTCCTTCACTCAACGCTTTCTAGAATTCATAAGCTCCAATGCCCTGGATCAACTTATCCACACCACCACCAGGGGCAACAATATCCTAGACCTAGTCATTACTAACATGAGTGACCGGTAATCCACACCTGAAGTCAACTCCTCATTGGTCAGAACGACCATAAGCTAATCACCATAGATATCCACATCCTGCACCCACCCCCCATTAAGGAAACCACTGTAAAAAATTACTCCAAAGCCAACTTCATGCTTCTTAAGACAGCAGTGGCAAACTTCATGACATCCTTGCAGATGGGCACTGCGGCTATGACTGCAGAATCCTACACAAATGCACTCTATAAGCACTTACATGAGTGCATGGATTGTGCTATCCCTAACAGAACCAAAATGCTGTCCTCCAAAAAGAGGAAGCCAATCTGGTTGCCCCCACTATAAACAAACTCTACAACAGAAGGAAGATACTTTTGCAGAAGAGAGTAAATATCACGAGTGGAGGGGCTTTCTGGTCCATCTCAGTAAGAAACTGAGATCCCTCATATCCTCCAAAGCTAGCTATGAAAAAAAGATTGCCTCTGAGTCTAAGGACAACCACAAAGCATTCTATAGCTATGTCAATAATCTCAATGGCAACACCCAGATCTGCTCTGAGATACAGCACAATGGCATGAAAATTACAGAACCAACTGATACCGCCAACATCCTGGCTGATAGGTTCATTGCTAACTTTACCTGTCTCTCACCCCCTAAAGGGCCCATACCTATATCGGAAGAATGCAGAGCCCCTGAAATCACAACTGCACAGGTAAAAACTGCACTTTCCAAAGCCAAGATCACAGCTTCCATGGGATTGGACATCCCAGGCTGGGTTCTACATGAACTTCAGAATGAACTGCCCCCCCCCCCCACCCACCTAAACACCATGTTCAATCATAGCCGCACATCAGGCTTTGTACCCACTGAATGGCGCACAGCAACAGTTATACCACTCTACAAAGGGGGAGCCACCATGGACCCCAGAAACTATTGCCCTATTAGCCTGATGAGCCTGGTCTGCAAGGCCATGGAATGTATCATCATGGAACTCATAAAGACATAGGTAACCTCCAAACCCTGGACCCCCACCCAGTTCGGGTCTGTGAAAGGCAGATCATGCCTCCTGAACCTGATTGACTTCTTTGAAACAGTCAAGAAAGCTGTAGATGAGGGAAAGGCAGTTCACACAGCCTATCTTAACCTTGCCAAGGCTTTTAACACCATTCCCTATTCTGGAATTATAGATAAACTCAGTAAACTGGGTATAAATCCATACATCATGTCAGTGACAAGTGGAGTACCACAGGGGTTCAGTCCTGGGTCCTCTCCTGTTTGGCATCTACTTCTCTGAAGTAAGGGCTAACACAGAGGGCCTCTGGCTGATGAAGTTCGCAGATGACTGCAAACTAGGTGCCATAGTCGAGTCCCCAAATGTGGACATCCTACAGAAGGGCCTCACTGAGACAGATGCCTGATGTCAGAGCCATGGCCTCCAGCTAAATGCCAAAAAGTGCATTGTCATCCCCTTTGGTAAAAACTCTGTTCCCATGAACTACCACATAGGTGGCAGTCATCTTAACGCTGAAGGTGTGATAAGAGACCTTGGGACTCAGGTGGACAGTAGTCTCTCCTTTGATAATCACATTGCCATAGTAGTCAGAAAATCTTTCTACATGGCACACCTCATCACAAAAGGGTTCTCATCCAGGAAAAAAGAGGTCATTGTTCCCCTCTACTCGGCACTCATTAGATCCATTATTGAGCACAACGTCCCTTTTGGAACATACCTCACAAGACATCTGCAACAGTTAGAAAGTCCACAGAAGTACCTCACCAAGATGATTATGGGTCTCAAATAGTTGTCATACACTGACCATCTCAAAAAACTCCAGCTTTACTCCGTAGCATATCGCAATATGATTTCTGCCTAACATACAAAGCTATGTCAAACCCAGAGCTGTTGGACGTATTACACATAAAGAAATCCCAATCCCTCTGGGATACACACTCTAGGGATATAAACCTTGTCACCACAATAAATTGAACATGCTGGAGGGATAGATTCCTGTCCCAGAGACTTCCTATACTCTGGAACAAGCTACCTATTGATGTCAGGCAAAGTTCCTCATTAACACTCTTCAAGAGAAATCTTGATAAATGGATGGGAATTAGGAAATTCCCCCGGGGAATCACTCCTGTGGCCTGCTCAACAGGGGCACAAGAAAATAACTTTCTTGGGTGGCAAAAGCCAGAGAACCTTGTTGGCTAGGCTTACTTAGGCCCTAGGGCCGATAGCCTAGTACCTACCTATAAACCTATGAATGTGACACTGGAATGTCATAATGTCATTCTGGCAATACTACCAGATAAACCCCTGAGGCACGTGTCACCTGAATGTCATAATGTCCTTCTGTTTATACTGGCAGCTAAACCACTGAGGCACGTGACATCCGAATGTCATAATATGATTTTGGTTATATTACCAGCTAAACCACTGAGGCACGTGTCACATGAATCTCATAATATAATTATGGTTATACTACCAGCTAAACCACTGAGGCACATGTCACCTGAATGACATAATATAATTCTGTTTATACTACTAGCTAACAAGTGAGGTACATGTCGCCTGAATGTCATAATGCCCTTCTGTTTATACTGGCAGCTAAACTACTGAGGCATGTGACACCTGAATATCTTAATATCCTTCTGGTTATACTACCAGCTAAACCACTGAGGCACATGTCAACTGAATGTCATAATATTATTCTGGTTATACTACCAGCTATACTACCAGTTATACTACCAGCTAAACCACTGAGGCACTTGACACTCAAGAGTCATAAGGCACTTTAGTGGATGTGCACAATACAAGAGTATCACAAATTATGCATGTAGCTGCATGCAGATGGACATATATGGGACCTAATATGCATACTATCTACTACAGGCTGAACAGATACATTTTCCACCAGATGTGTTTTATATATATATAATATAAATGTTAAACTTGCTGTTGGATGAGAATACTTATAGTAATGTCTCTAAGAACCAAATCAATATATCTAGTTCAAGAATTGATAGTTATTTAGAGGAATATTTACTAGATGGTAGAATCACTAGAGATGAGTATGAATTCCTATACAGACAATATCCCAAAGTTCCCGTTTTTTTCGGGATACCAAAAATACACAAGAACGTTGAAAACCCCCTATTTAGACCTATTGTTGCAGCTAAGGGATCCAAAATACATCCACTTACAGTATATATAGATTCTCACCTACAACACATAATACGTCAGGTTCCTCATATTCTTAAGGATTCGTGGGAATTTTTGAAACGAATTCAACCTACCTTATATGATGAGGCATATATATTTCTTACAGTGGATGTCAAAGATTTATTCACTTGTATTCCCAAGGTTGAAGGCTTGGTCCTATTAGATGAAGTATTGTCTAGATTTTCTGACTTAGACAATGACAAAACAAATTTGATTTGTGAACTTATGGCACTAGTATTGGATAACAATTTCTTGTGTTTTGAGGGGGAATTTTACCAACAAACTAAAGGTGTACCAATGGGTGCAACATGTTCCCCTGTATACTCGAATTTGGTACTGCTAGGTTGGGAATTAGAACATATCTTTGAAAGTCAATATATGTCTAGAATAAAATTATATCTTAGATACCTTGACGATATATTCATTTTATGGGGTGGTTTAGAGGAAGAAATTCCCTCCTTTATTGACTACATAAACAAAAGTACTAATTTTCTATCTTTTACTTTCCAGTATGACACTTTAGGGATGAATTTTTTAGATACTTGGATTTCCAAGGATACAAAAGAAGGAAAATATAAGTCACAGGTATATAGAAAAAAGACATTTTGTAATGCATATTTACATTTTGACAGTAGTCACCCCCTAACACAAAAAATTGGTATTATTAAAGGGCAAGCTATTAGGGTAGCTCGAATGACTTCCAACAAAGAGGATTTATTGGAAGAATTTCGCTATTTAAGTGAAATGTTTCTTGAACGTGGCTACCCTATTGATTTAATTCATTCTATTTTAGATGAAATACACAGTGAATGGGGGATGAAATATCTACCTTTATTGGGAAACAGTGAAACTCTCAGTAAAAATTCCAGTCAAAATTTTGATAATCAGACAACACATAGTTTAAACAACTTCAACACAGCTTGTGTGTTGCAATACAATTCTAGATCTGATAAAATTATAAAAAATTATCAAAAAAACTGGAATATTTTCAGAACTAATGATGAAGTCTTTAACAAGATAGGTCTTAAACCTAGATTTGTGAATAAAGTTGGACATAACATCAAACAGCTGTTAGAAAATAAACCAATTACTACTTCAGTTATACAAGGTACCAGAAAATGTGGTATGTGTCATTACTGTATGTATATCAATCAGGAACAGAGTATAGTTCTAAATAACTGTGTAAAAAGCAAAGTTTTTTTCAAGAAGGGTAACTGCAACACCAAGGGTGTTGTTTACTTGGCTGTGTGTAATTCTTGTAAAAATTTCTACGTGGGTAAAACCGAACGGGCATTAAAACGCAGAATATATGAACATTTGAATGATACAAAAAATTTAAAAAGTACTAATGCCTTGTATAGACACAGTATCACTTGTATTAATTTTGACAAATTTATTTTTGGCATTCTTGAAGTGGTTAACATAGATTTAAGAGGTGGTGACTGGAAAAATATTTTAAAGAAAAAAGAAAGTTGTTGGCAATACAAGTTGGCATCCATGTTTCCACCTGGTTTAAATGACCATGTTTCCTTAGTACCCATATTGGTAGAAAGAGCAAATGATATTTGACAATATAATTGCATAACAATAAGAATAAAAAATAATAATGTAAATTTAATAATTTATACATAACAAGAAATTTATATTAATTCATAATGCACTGACAAATTGAGGTGTTTAGACGTCAATGTTGAATTCAGAATTCATTTTTCACTATTTTTCCTACAATATTTTTATTTATGAAGTTTATTTAATATTTATTTAAAAGTAATGTTTACTATTCTTACTTTTTTAATGTGGAATGTGCAATATATTGAATTTTTAACATTTATAATATATTTCTTTGATGTATTTTGTATACAACAAGGGAACCAGGTTTATATTTCTTTAAGTTACAATTGACTAGTTTTAATAGATGACATCACAGTAAGGTTAATTGTACGATATATTTAAATGGTTTAATTGCCTCATTTATTGTTTCTGATGAAGTCTCAGCTTGAGATGAAAGCGCTAAAACCTTTCTTTGCTGGTTGCTGTATTTCGTAGTTTATTGCAAATAAAGTGGATGTTTTTATTCAACAACGTTTACCCTGGAGCACCTGGTTTTCCTGCCTAACCTGACAATTTACTGCATATATATATATATGTGTGTGTGTGTGTGTGTGTGTGTGTGTGTGTGTGTGTGTGTGTGTGTGTGTGTGTACATATATCAAGAAAGAGACAAAGCATTTACTCCCAATGAATCTCTTTCTCCAGCCTTAATCATTCAAGATGCATGTATGCACATTTGACATCGGCTTCCAATCACTAAGGCAAATAGATAAAGGTAAACCATAGATTTCTAAACAGGTTACCTGTGGTCACAGTATGACTTTTTCTGTTCAAATTTACCCTATACTTTTTTCTGATTGCTACCTCTACTATGCAGAACAGAAAATGGTAGAACAGACTACCTACATCTGATATTCTTCATGAAACTCCTAATACTAAGAGGTTAGGCGAGTTTGTATTCAGCTTCAAATGAGGAAGTAAGAAGGTGAAGTTTTTCAAAATGAAGCAGAAGTTGGATAATAAAAACACAACAGCAGCCAAACCTGGACCATATGGGCAAGTCATTAATCAAGTTTCAGCTTGGTATGTTGCATCATTAAACCTTAAATTCATTTCTTCTCAAATCTCTTTTTGTATTTGCTGTTTTTTAATCAGTATATTAATGGCCTTTTTGTTCCATGTTTCCTTATCTGTGACACATTTCAGCATATTTCGGTTAACGTATTTTAAATTTGAGGAAAATATGGAAAATCAACAGGTAAAAGGAAAGGTATGGCTGTAGCTATTCACAGCAAGTGGAATAAAGTATATCATGCTATTGGTGAAATAAAGTTGTTATAAACTGGATGTCAGTCATTCTTTTCTGTCCTGGGGACAAGCAGCCTGATACGATGATATAACATTGTTTGCAATGGGCAAGGTAGATTTACACCTCTTCTCAAAGAATTGCTTCAGTGCACATAGCATGAACAAGCACATGGTCTTTATATTTCCATATGGCTACCTATTCCCCATTTCTCTTTCAGCATCTCCTTTTTATCTACTTCTGTTAACCAGATTGTTTTTTCCTGTCTACCTCTTTCAAAATCTTCCTCCCTATCTTCCAATCAAAATCCTCTTTGAATTATTCCCTACCTCCCCAGTCTCTTTCTCCATTGTTTATAATAAAATATGGTTTATAGCTTGCATGCATCTGATCTGCATAAAGATACCACATACCCTAGCTGTGTTAACCCATCTATGCCACCTTGCAGTTCCTAACGGCATTTTACTGCTACAACAATGCAGTTTTATAATGACATCTACATCTTGCAAGGTCTCATTTTTATTTCTGTTAGAGAATTCCATAGCTCTGGCACCCCAACAGTAACTGTAACCCCCATACCATGGGTTGCTTTGACATTATGATGATGCATGTTTCTACTCATTTCGCTCCTCTGAATACTGCTCCCTGTACCAAAAAGACAATACTGCTACAGCACCTGCTGTGAGTTTCGGTTGACATGATTTATACATCTTGACACCTTCTATTTTTGTTAAAAATGCACATAATAAGGATGCACATGTATTATGCTCTTCGATGGTCATGTTATATTTCTGTAAGATATGAGAATATTGCTCCTATGGAGCATATGTCATATAGAGTGAAGGTGGCTAAATGTTTGAGAAACAAAGAGCACAAAAACACAGGGAAATGTTAATTAAAATGATTTATACTGGTAGTAAGAGGTTCCCTGATAAACTGTGTAGACATTAAGTCAAACACAGGAAAAACTCTTAGTGGTGCTGCTTCTTTACTACTCCCTTAATCACAAGAATAATGTCTTTTCAAATCCCTCAATAAAGAACTGCTTATAATAAAAATACAATAATGAAATAGTTAATGCTGTGTTCCTTCTTGCTCCATGCACCTTGTCCTTCATTCAGCCCTGCAACCACCGAGGACAGACTTGGGAGTAACTGTGGCATTAAATTACTCATTCTGTGTAGCAGTACAGTCTGCGTATGTAGGATAGCCCCTAGAGACTGCACATACAGTATGGATGTCATAGTTAGGAAGATGTGCAATGGTGCCCTAACACAGAAATTGCTCTACTTTAAAATGCTTAATACTTTTTTAATTCATAAACTGTAGTGGAAAACTTACATCTGAAAGACAGTATTTATTGTTTAATAACTTGTCATTGCTATTTAATAAAGTGCAAACGTAAGAAATGTAGGAATAATACATACACAAAGTTAAGAGAAACTTCAAAATATATTTGCATAAGAACATGAACTTTTTGAGAATAAGAAAAGTAAATAAGAAGTTTATCAGAAAATAAATGTACCAACGTTAATGATGAAAGCAGTGGTACATTGTGCAGAAACGAATACAAACTTCACCAACATTTAAAAAGCTAAGATGTATATCAAATTAAAGTATAAAAAGTAGTGTTGTTACAAACTTCTGTGGCAATGTATGAATATTTTATGGTCATATTTGCTATATTTATACCAAGGAAGTCACTGATGTTATTATATATATTAAGAGCAGCTTGGCATTTACAGTTTCAAAATGACAAGTCTGACCTGATAGCGGACAACTGTGTCCAGCAGGTAGGATGATGCACTTGATCCATTTATCAGCATGAAACTATCAGAGCGTCTATTACCACCAGCAGTGACCTAATGAAGATGGTTTATGAATTACCTTGTAATGAGATAATGTGGTTTGTATAAAACAGAATTGTTAGTAGATGCCTGTGTGTCTTGGCATTACATGGATTTACACAGCTATCAGTTTTAGCATTAAGCAGCATGTGAGAAAGTAGTGTAATGTTCTGTTGATTTTAACCACCTTCTGTTAGCCAGGAAGTTAATGCTACTTCATTTCTCAAGACTAGTTTAAGGCGTTGTATTATGTTCAGTGCTAAGTCCAAAAAAGTACAAATTGCAATGAACCGTAGGAGGCATTTCTTATGTTGCTTTCAGAGGTGCTTAAAACTTTGTGTTTAAGAAAGAAAATTATTATTATACAAGTTTTGAAAGCATCTCCCTGCATCACTTTTGTTCCCACTACTTAAAAAAGCATGTAGGGTAATTTAGTCTGGGCATTTTTACTTTGGCTTGACATATCAAGCCGCAGTAAGGTGTACTATTTGCTATTTTGCACTTTTATGTCCCCTTCCTATACTAAAGTTCTCCATTATATTTTTCAGTCTAAAGATTACTATTTTTTTCATATGGAAGTAGTACCATTATATTTTTACATTGACTCTGATGGCTGCTATTACCTTTTGTTGTCACGCACACATCTTAACTCCATCTGCACTGCTGGGTTTAATCTTTATGCATCTGTTAATGGAAATCATTATGTGCACATTTAGCTCTGTAACAATGTGCCACCTTTTATTCTTCTCTAATTACTAAAACAAGTGCATTTCATGAGTTTGCCCTGACCAGAACTTGATTCCTTCTCTTGTATACTCAGACTCGTCATTGTCTGTATTAGTAGGGAAACCTTTTTCTATTACTGTGTAATGAATTTCCAAATAACTTTACTGTTGGAGTTCTCTAAGTTAAGTTTAAATATGTAATCTGCCTGGCTGAGGATGTAGGTTGATTAAGAGTATAATGCTTCTGCTTGGACTTCTCACTGTTTTTATTCTTCATGATTTTCCATCATGTCTTTGGGCAAGTCTAGGTTGAAGATCTTTTGATTGCTCATTATAATTATCACAAAATGCCTGCCCTTTACAGAGGCTTCCTGACTCCCTGCTGATTTGACTTGTATATGTATTACTGGAGCATGGTACATTGTCACTTGACTCAAGCTGTCCTATTTGCCCCCACACCCATATAACCACCAATGTTCTTTCTTAAGCATGCATTTCTAGCATGCGGTACAAAATCCTCTCTTCATTGATGTAATCAGTAACAAATACCACATTACAGACTTTTGTTTTGGTTACAATACTTGCCTAAACCTTTGGTGCATGCTAAAGCAATATTGTGTTTTTACTATACAAACCCTCATTTGTAATACATACGGCATTAGCTGTTATAGAATTACAGGGCAGGTATAATTGGTCCAAAACAAAGTTTGACTCCATAAATTGTAGTAATACTTACTCAAGCATAAAGGTTTTGTCAACACTGAAAAGGGGTCTTGATCTTTGCAGCACAGGGGAGACTAAAGGAATATGTTTAGATTCTTTATGTGTTGTGGTAGATGCAATATTAATTAGTAATTCATAATATGTGTTATAAAACCTGATACACCACAGCTTAGAAAGAACAGCAGAAGCAAAGTAAAGGCAGAGTAAAGGCAGAAGTAATAAAGTGGAGGGGATCTTGAAAAAATGTGGACTACAGGTGGTAGTGGTGGTATACTATGAATGCTTCCATAAAAAAACAGATATAACAACACAGGGTTTAATGACATTTGAGAAACAGTTGTGCACCTGAATTCATTTTGAAAATTGAAAGACTTAAGTGCTTTTGGCTCCAAGTTCACGTACTATAATTTCATAGTACTTGCCAGCTGCTCTTACAGGAGAAGTCATAGCTTTCATTAATGCATTGAACGCAGAAAATTTTGTATGTACCTATCAGTTCTGTCCTCCCCTATACATGTAGACCTCAGCATACAATGTGCTGGACCTTATGTAAACCACACCCATGATCCTACATGCACCTACACTGACTGCTGTGCCCTTCCTAGCATTGGGCATGAGAGCTATGGGGAGATCATACTGCTCTCCACCAGCAGATGTTCCTCTTTCACTTTTCTATCCCTCCCCCTTTGCAGAGTGTACAAGTCAGCATTACTGGCTGCTTCACTGCCATCACCATGGTAGGTGCCTGTGGTGCAGAGCAGACAGTTAAAACTGGAAAACTAGTAACACAGTCAGAGTTAAAACATCAGTGCCATCACTACTGGACACAGTTATATTTATCTTTAACCACCATAAAATTTCTAATTGCATTAAATACCTTGGTGTCTGTATTGTTTTCTATAATATAAAGTCTGATTCCCCCATCCTTAGTTTCATTAACAAAAAAAAAAAACAAGCACTTAGACTCCATCTATAGTTCCAAAAGTCAGTCATAATGTCAGTAAGAATTCCAAGGATCATATCTACAGATCTTAGAAGAGTGGACAGGCATTTAATCCAAGTGCTAGGATGCAATATCTAAGAATATTGCTCCTTCTTGTAGGTACAGTGACCATGGTGTTATTATATAAGTGTAGCTGGACTGTGGTGGCACAGCCCGCATGCTATGCATATAGAAGGGTAAAACCTCCTGTGAAATGCTTTAACAGTTTCATAGTGTGTTTATCAATTTACTGTTCTTTTTAAACTGAATACCTGTTTATTTTTGAACAGGTAGCCTTCCAGGTAATTCTTTTGTGAAAATGCTCACAGAACCATAGCCTGCACAGTCCTTTTACCAAAGTTTTATATGGCTACCATCCATTATCCAGTGCATTCAGAACCATTCTCAGTAAACTTCAAAGCAACCACTAAAAAATGACAAAGTTTACAACAAGTCTTCCAAACACCAGCTGTTACTGCATTGCCTCGTGTGAGCTGAGTTTCCTAATGAACACAGGTATTTGCAGCTCAGCATTGCTCCTAACGTTATATACAAGAAGAAATGTTTTACAGTGCAAATTATCCTGAGTGCATCTCTTCTGGGATCCTATACTCTGCATTCTCCCCAACAAATTCCTCATGTGCAAGAGGAACCATGGAGAGGCTATGCATTCCTCATCTCCAAACTTTGGAACTCACTGCTAATCTGCTTCTTAGTAAAAATATTAAATAACTGCATTATAAGCATATTTCCCATACATCTCTAGATCTGCGATACCACATAACTAACCTAGTCACACTATCAACTGGATGTCTTGCTTCAACTAACTCATAACACAAAGTCTTCCACTTCTCGAAACTGTTTCCCCTGTAAATGCACCCTCTCTTTTTAATGCACTATGCTCATCTCTTGCTCTTCTCTGTTCCCCTACTGTTTCTCCACTGCTTCTTTCCTTCTCAAAACAGTTTAAACTTTCTTCCTGTACCACTCTGTTGCTGTCCTATACATTAATCATTCTTTCTCCTCTTACACTCACATTTCTTTTTATCAGTAGTTCTGGATACAGCTCATCCCTTTACTCATCCTACCAATGCTACCTGTACCCCCTTCATTTGTTTCCTTCCTACACATCTGTAGCTTATTCTAGCCATATTGTTCATATCTACTGCAGACGTGTTACTATCCTATGTGCATTTCCAAGCTGACTCTATCAGTCATCCACCAGCTAAAGATATCTTCTTGATGTAATTTAATCCCCATGATTCAGTAAGGTTTCGTGCAGGAATAGCTTATTCCTGCACAGAAGTGACCATTTAGGAGCAGCATGGTAGCAAGCCATGCATAGTAATGAAGGCACGCTGCCTCTGCTCCTAAACGGAAACGGAGCATGGACGAGTGCAGGGGGTGTGTCTGAGAGCAGAGCTCTCACAATACACACACCCCTGCACTCAGGAAGTGATGTCTGACAATAACAATCCACTCTGCTACAAGCTCCATGAGGATCTCAGTGTCTCTCCAACCTAACACTACTCTTAAGTATTCAATTGCGGTACTACCTTTATCATTCTTATAAGAAAAGCGCAGTCTGGGTCTGAACTGTCTGCAAACAACTAAAGTTAACTTTGAACCTAACACCACTCTTAAGTATTCAACTGCGGTACCACCTTTATCATTCTTATAAGAAAAGCGCAGTCCGGGTCTGAACTGTCTGCAAACAACTAAAGTTAACTTTGAACCTAACACCACTCTTAAGTATTCAACTACGGTACCACCTTTATCATTCTTATAAGAAAAGCGCAGTCCGGGTCTGAACTGTCTGCAAACAACTAAAGTTAACTTTGAACCTAACACCACTCTTAAGTATTCAACTGCGGTACCACCTTTATCATTCTTATAAGAAAAGTGCAGTCCGGGTCTGCACTGTCTGCAAACAACTAAAGTTAACTTTGAACCTAACACCACTCTTAAGTATTCAACTGCGGTACCACCTTTATCATTCTTATAAGAAAAGCGCAGTCTGGGTCTGAACTGTCTGCAAACAACTAATGTTAACTTTGAGTATGTGTCTACCTGTTTGAGCCAATATTCATTTTCCCCTGGAGAGCACTCTGCTTTGGCTTGTAAGCAGCCCCCCCCCCCACACACACACCCTCATCTTCCACTTTCTCTCTTATTCCCCTCTGTTAGCAGATAGTATCCATAATCTGATCAATACTGTGTGTTTGTTAATTTAAACTGAGACCACAGTGGCCTACTGATACAAGGTTATCCTGTTTTTCCACCTGAAAATGGTTAAGAAATGACTTACGGTTTCAGAGTAGTCCTTGGTCAATTGTGATTGTTTCTCAAACACTATCTTTGTCTTTGCTTTGGCTCATTAGCATTAGTACAAAGAACTGCCTGCTCACACCCTTGTTCTCCCCTCCCCCTTCCCTGTTTATTACATTAAGACAATCCCAAAGTTAATAAATATTACCTGTGGCAGGCACCATTTTTTAAAACTACAATCACCAATGTCAATATCATATGTTCATTCATCAATTAACTCTGTTACCTGATTGTTTTCAGTCCAGTTTTTGGTTCTGAAGAAGGTGTTCGAAAACGTACTGTCAGTGCTAAGCGTTAATAAATTGTTTCAGTGTATTAGATACTTGATTCCGGTCTCATTCCCTCATTTGGTTCTCCACTGCGAACTATTGTGTGTGGTTACAGTAATTTTTGTTCGTTTTCCATCTCTTTGCTGGTGTTTCCAGCCCCCTCATAAGAGCAACTAACAGGGTCTCTACCCGCTTCGCTCCCCACCCTGCCCCCTATTCCCTCCCGCCCCCAGTGGTCCCACCTGTATTACACTCACAAACTCCTCCCATTTTTCCAGTAGCCAACCACGGCGCTAACCCAACACTACCTCCTCCATCTTCCCACTACTATCACACCTCCTCAACTAACATGTACAAGCATACCTTACCTATGCTCACTGCATGCACTCTCCTTGCATATCTTACATCCTACCAAAGCTCTATCATTCCCGCACTCAACCACTACCACTGTACTACTACTCACACCACCACTCATGTCTCACCCTCACTCAGCTCCCCTCCCATCAACTCAAGAATCATTCCTATGCACCCCCCACATATTCTACCAACTATATTACTCAAACATAAAGCATCCCTACAACTTAACATAGTAACCCTCCCACCATACCTATTACCCAAAGAGCACAATCATAAAGTTTCCCTTATAAACAAACACATTCAAAAACTGAGAAAACTAATAACCTCATGCATATCAAAACTAGCCCTAAGTGGAGATATCCACCCCAACCCTGGCCCTACCGTCTCCAACCCCAATCCTCATAATCAGACTAGAAACCACAACTTCTCCCATATTACAGACAATAGAAAGCCAAATGACTTCCTTCTACTAAGCCTAAATATTAGAAGTATATCCAACAAAGTCCATGAACTCCATGCCACCATAGACTTGTACTCTCCAGATATAGTCATCCTGACAGAAACCTGGCTAAAACCTCACATTACCAGTGAGCAAATACTCCCTACAGGTTATGGCATACTAAGAGTAGACGGCTAAACAAGAAGGAGGCGGTGTAGCTATAATATTTAAACAGCATCTAAACATCCAGATCTTAAAATCATCAGCTCCACAAATAGGCAATGAAGAAATAATATATACCAACCTCAAAATAAACCAAAACAAAACCATCAACATAATTGGATGCTACTTCCCACCTGGCCAAAACATCCCTCCACTAGAAAACCTCCTCAGCTGGTCTACCCACCATCTCCCCCAAGAAACTATCATTTTAGGTGATTTTAATATTGACTGGCAATCCTGTTCTGGCAAACATCCAACCCATCATGTAAACCTTCATGGCATCACCCAACTAGTCCAGTCGCCAGCCAGGATAAATAAAAACTCCAGCAAGCACAGTACCCTGGATTGGATACTAGTCAGTAAGAGCCCCCAGTCATATATAACAGGCTGCTTATCAGATAGCCTCAGTGATCACTCCCCAACATTCCTACTGAAAAAATACCTATACCAAGCTAAACCTGTCGTCTACCGTCAGATACGTAAAAAAATAAACTTTAACCCACTCACATTCATCTCATCCCTCAAAGAATGTAACTGGCATCCTCTAAAGTACCTCAGTCTTGATGACACAGTTGAATTTTTTAATACTACCTTCCTGAGCATCCTTAATTACCATGCCCCCATAAGACTTGTCAGAATCAAAGCACAACCCTCCCCATGGCTACAGAAAACTACTAAGTCAGAAATGAAAAACAGGGATAAAGCCTGGGAGCATTGGCACAAAACCAAGACCCCCTCAACTAGACAGAAATTCCTAGAACTACGCAATAGAGTCAAAAAGCTAATAAAACAGGACAAATTCCAATACTACCAGTCTGCCCTAGACTCCTCCGAACACAGCCCCAATCAATTCTGGTCCTCCATAAACTCCATACTCCACCCAGGTAAAGTCAGTACCCCTCCTCCTAACATCCCTCACTCCTCAGAAAATATTGCTACCTCATTCAACCCACACTTCACACAAAGCATACTATCACTAGCTAAACAACACAAACCCCTCCCCTCCAACCCACACCTTCAACTACTAATCTCCCCACTGCCTTCTCTTTTTCTCCTGTACCTACCTCCAACATAAAAAAACTCTTAACTAAACATAAACCCACCAAATTAGCAGCAGACAACCTCCCAAGTGAATACCTACAAATCGCAGCTGATGCTCTGGCCTACCCAGTATCCATCTTGATTAACCGATCTCTGTCAGAAAGTTATGTTCCCACACTGTGGAAAGTATCACATATAATTCCCCTCCACAAAGGTGGACCCTCCACAGAACTAGCCAATTACCGCCCCATAGCTATTCTCTCTCCACTCTCCAAAATACTAGAGAGATGCATACACTCTCAGGTCTCAGACTACCTCCTTACTAACAACCTCCTTTCCAATACTCATCATGGTTTCCGACCAAACCATAGCACCACCACTGCCTTACTCTCCTTTACTAACACTATCCTTCAGCATAAAAACAATGGCTATCTCTCCTCTGCTACTTTCCTAGACCTATCTAAAGCATTTGACATGGTCCCACACAAACAACTTATCTCTATCCTCAATAACCTATCCTTCTCATAATCAGCCACCAACTGGTTTCAGAGTTACCTGTCTGACCGCAAACAATCCGTTGTATGGCAGAATGACATATCTCCCCAACTACCTGTCTCCATAGGGGTTCCCCAAGGATCCGTCCTTGGACCCCTACTCTTCTCTGTTTTCACAAATAACCTTGCCTCTGCCA
The DNA here is from genome assembly GCF_019279795.1 of Protopterus annectens. Classification (NCBI taxonomy): domain Eukaryota; kingdom Metazoa; phylum Chordata; order Ceratodontiformes; family Protopteridae; genus Protopterus; species Protopterus annectens. The sequence continues at coordinate 536,895,489 of NC_056749.1, read as the reverse complement.
CCACACATGGCACACTCATACAATACGCAGATGACTCGACCATCATCTGCTCAGCCCAGTCCCTACCCAAATTGCAAAAAGTCACACAGGAAGCCTTTTCCTCTGTTGAAACTTGGTTATCCGATGCCCAATTAATACTCAACCCAAACAAATCTAAACTACTCATCTTCCAACCCACCAAACATACTCAAAACAACTCTCACTTTAACATCACAGCAAAAGACAACGCCACTATATACCCAACTGAACACACCAAATTGCTAGGAGTGGAAATAGACAATAAACTAAAATTTGACATTCACATATCCATGACCATAAAAAAAGTCCACAGAAAACTAGGAGCATTATACAGAAATAAGCATCTTCTCACCAAAGCAGCAAAGATTTCAATAGCAAATTCCCACCTTATCTCCACCCTTCTTTATGCCTCTCCAATATATACCAAACTAAGACAATGCGATCTAAACAAGCTAGAGACCTGCTACAACAAAATTGCCAAATTCGCCACAGGGGCATCCTACCATAGTCACCACTGTCTCTCACTTGCTGAACTGGGCTGGCTTAAACTCCCTCACCTCCTTCAATGGTATCAACTCTCACTCGCCCACAAACTAGTAAACCATCCACTAAATGTCCCATCCCTCCAGAATCTACTCCAACCCTATCACACCACCAGACCACTAAGATCCAGCAACAAAAATCACTTGCAGATCACTAAAGCCAATAACTCTGCTGGTGAAGCACTATTCTCTTGCACCATAGCCAAATTATGGAACTCCCTCCCACCCACAATTACCTCTGTACCATCATGCACCCACTTCAAAACTTTACTAAAAGCGCACCTAAAACATGCTGGCTATGCCCTTGCAACTCCCACTCTAATATCACCCACCCCATCCAACCGCTACCTTTCTTTCCACTCCACTAACTACCTTGATTATAGCAAGCTCAGATGCTCATAAGCCTAGTACTTATATAGCAGGAACTTCTTATTTTAACATTTGTTAATGTCTGTTATGTACTTCACAGATAAAGATTCTAGTTGTCTACTGATGTACTATGTTCTTCATCTGTAAATATGTTGTCAGTAATTGCTATGTAAATTGTTAATCGCTATGTAATCCAATGTAACTACTGTCTGTTTATTTTAGCTGTGGAGCTTTTCTCCCCAGGCCTCCACTGAAAATGGACCTACGTCCAGTTGGACACTCCCGGTCAACAAATATAAATAAATAAATAAAAATAAATAAACAATGAGCGAGAATGCTCATAGGAGTTTGCATACCTCCCAACTGTACAAATCATAGCATAATGTCCACACATTTGTTGCCCATACAGTTGGCCTGTACCCCAGTTGTACCCTGAAATCACGGGATGATGTCAGGAATGAAGCCGTGAAATAATGGCATACATATGAGTGTCATACACCAAAATCCATCAGAAAATGTATATTAAAACCAATCCTGTTACTCTAGCAACTGTCCCAAGTTTAGAAGAGCAATAATTAAAATATGTCTGTAGTTGGACCGCATGTTGTCAAGCTTTGCCCAGATAATGTGCATTAAGAGAGTGAGAGGTATGGGGGAGTTGCTAGGATGTCTGCCAAATGTGCAGATGCATGCAGGAATCCACAGCAATAAGTGAAACCTGTCCCTTCCAAGAGAAAATAGCAGTAGAAATTTTTTTTTTATCAGATTAAATTTAATCGTAGGTGAGCTGGTTTGCCAATTGCTTAGCTACTCATACTGTAGCTTAAATGGCACAAGAAGATAAATAGCAAGATACATGCAAATGAAGCAGTACTGCAATAGTGTAGTGGTCAGAGCAGTCACCTTGTGAGCAGTCATTCCTGGTTTGATTCTCACTGTAGTAAATTCCATTTTCCATGTCAAGTCATTTTATGAACATTTTTTGCTGTATAACCTACTAAATAACATGTATTTGTGAACTGGAGTACTGCATTAAATGCAGATGTGAGGTGTCATTGTAATAATATTGTAAAATCCACAGATAAACACAAGTGCCCCATACAGTATATGTACACATGAATCAGGGATATGGATTGAAGGTATAATGTGTAATGAATGATAAATCCATAGTGTCCAAATCCACCACCTTCCCAAGAGCCATGTTACATTTCTGTCTAAATTAGTGCATGAGTAAGTGGGAATAAGCACTATTAAGCAGTAGTAAGTAGGTTTAAGCCTGTTTGCATGTGGAGTAAGCAATGTGCACACAGGTTAAGCAGTATTGAAGCTAACTCTCTGTAAGCATATTTAACCGGAAGTTAACATTGCTTACTGTTGTGCAAACCCATGCAAACCCACTTACAACTGCTTACAAGTGCCTTAATCACTCTGTATCCAACAGCCGCTGTTCTGCCCAGCAACAAAATAAACAGCCCTTGCAGGTCTTGAACCCCTATAGTCACAGTAGTAAACCAGTAAGCCATCACAGCAGTACATAAGATTGAGGTATCTCCAAACAGATCCTCACTATAGGAAAATCAAAATTTACATGTGAAAGGAATCTATATACAGTTTTATGTTGTATAACCTACTACATAACATAAATATGTGAACTGGAGTACTGCATTAAGTCCAGATGTGAGGTGTCATTGTAGTAAAGTGTTGAAATCCTCCAATAAACACAAGGACCCCATACAGTGTATGTATATATGAATCATGGATACCAAACACATATATAACATGTAATGAATGATAAATCAATGCCAAACAACAAACAGTGTGAAAATTTAAAATTAAGCAATGCTAAGCATTGCACACCCCTGCTTACTAGGTGTAGGCAATGTGTAGGCCAGCTAAATCAATTTGTCCAATCGTATACCCCTTTAAGCAATGCCAACCTTAGTTAAGTAGGTTTGCCCATAGCTTAGCATTTTCAAAACCTTCCAATCATGGCAAAGTGCAGGAAATTGGTCCTATTTAAACCCCACAGGTGGGAATACATCTCATAACTGGTTGCAGCTCCCTCCTGTAGGCACTATGACCAGTATAGGTGAAGGATCACGCTTCCGGATGCAGTGCTGGGGCATTGATGAGTCCAAAGTCATGGCAGGACTCCTTGTTAAATACCATGACCAGAGACTGCTGCAGGGCCAGTACCAGGGTTCCAAATATAAAGCGGAAGCCTAGGACTTTCTCACCCATGACCTCACCAGTGCCACTGGCATCCCTCAAACTGGTGAGCAGGTCAGGCATCACTATGCCGACCTGAAACGGAGAAAGAGGGAGCTCTTGGATCAGTGGGTCCAAGAGGCTAGGCAGACGGGTGATGTCCCAGCTGTGTATAAGTATCAGTCTGTTTAATAATTACCAGCTCATGTATATTATGGAGAGGTATGGCTAAATATTCATCTTATGTCTTTGACAATGGCAGACGAGTGGGCTGTGAATCGGGAAGCCCATGCCTGTCGACTGCAGAGGTTGTGTTGTGAGGCAGGTTAGTAATAATCTTGCATGTACTGTCATAAGAAATAAATCTAAAAGTAGTAGAAAGTTAATTGCCAGTATAAAACCTGTATTGCGTATGGCATGTACTGAATAAACCAGACAATATGGCAGGAAGAGTCTCATATAGATTGTATGTAAATAAAAGGTTAACAGCCTGGCAATAAAGGTCTAACTCCTGGACTGCTTGTGTTTACTCTGGTATCATATGGTAATGTAGTGTTGCAATCTCTTAATAGTACTGTTGTATTAAGCACTGTTACCCACACTGTACTACATAAATAAAATGTGTAGGAATGTCTGTATATGACTGTTGTAATCACAAGAGGTCATACTGTACAACTGAGAGAGACTTAGAAAACAGTGAAAAGATAAACAACATAATCCAAATTGCACACTCAACTGAGACGTGAAGTGTTGTATTTTTAGCACACACAGCCATGGTTCGAATCCTGGGAATGGTAGTAAGCTGTATGCAGAATCATAGCCCACAACTGTACAGATATTGTCAGAAAGTCCAGATAATTGGTGTAAATCCCCTGCCTGTCACCCTGTCCTCCTGACAAATGATTCCAGATGTTTAGGCAGCAAATAATGACATACAACTGATTGTCAGACATCATAACTGTCAGAAATATATCCATAAGAACAAACCTGTCACTCTAGCAACTCACCAAAGTATTATGAGAGTAATAAGCAAAGTAGATCCCAACTCCACCCCCATGTTGTGAAGCTATGACCAGAGTGTGTGCAGTAACAGAGTGGGACGTATGTGCATAATAATAATGTGGAATTTGGTAATATGTGTGACAACATTCAGGTAGTGTAAACAAAGATTCCCCCCACAGTTCTGTCAGATACGAAAACTGTGCCTAGAAATAAAAGATTGAAATCCTGGACTGGTACTGTTTAGTCTGGTATTGTATGGCAGTGTTAGTGTTGCAGTATCTCTGACTAATAAGGTATTACTCATCACTGTCATCCACACAGTGCTACATAATAAAACTGTCTAGGAAACCCTGTATAAGAGTGTTGTAATTACAAGGTCAGATTGTAAGACCACAGGAGACTTATAGACAGAATTCAGAGAAAAGATACACAGCAATATCTATATAGCACACTCAAATGTGATGTACACTGTTTCATTTTAGCATACACAGCCATGGTTCAAATCCTGGCAGTGGTAGTAAGCTGTATGCAGAATCATACCCCTCGACTGTACAGATCTGTCTGGAAAGTCCAGATAATTGGCCCATATCTGTTGGCTGTTACCCTGTCCTCCTGGCATATCAGCGTGCTAATCTCTGACATTTAGGCAGCATTTAATGTCATATAATTGACTGTCAGGCCTGTAAATATTTGGAAAATGTCTATAAAAAAAACAAACCTGTCATTGTACACTCACCAAAGATTTATGAGGGCAATAGTCAAAATATGTCCCAGTTTCACCTGCATGTTGTCAAGACATGCCCATAGTGTGTGCAATAAGAGATGGAGAGGTATGTGCATAACATCAACCTGGAATCTGGGAATATGTGTAGAAACACTCAGGTAGTGTTAACAAACAATACCTCCACAGGTATACCAGGTAAGAAGTGTATACTGCAGGTAAAACACAGTTCATGTATATAGTTGTCTACATCCATACCACTGTCAAAACTAAGGCCATAGGGTAGTGTAATAATATCTGTAAGGTACAGATCACAGCACTGACTAGGACAGTAATGAGAACTACAGGGATATACAAGTTGTTAATTGACATCTTTCACTTCCCCCCACCATATTTGCAACAATAAACCAAATACACAACTCAATCGGTATATGCACAATTAAATCTACTGTTGGGACATATGTCCTATTGTTTGATAAATATTGAAATTTGTTTTTGTGCATGTGCCATGTTGAAATACTCCCACATTGGTGGCATGCTGCCATCAATGTATCTGCATGCTGTTGTAATGGCCACTGTGATTCCATATATGCATGTGTTCTGTTTGCTATGCAACTGTTCCATATCTGGTGTTTTGGGTTAATGGGAATATCTATGCATGCTGTTATACCTAATCCTGGAATGTGTTGACTATTACTAACCCACATATGTTTTAAAATTGAAACACCATAGCATGTTTGGGAAGGTTGGTCCCAGCAGACCTACCTCTCCCACCTCATCTGGCCATGGCATGGGACCTCCTTGTCCACTGGTCCTGCACCACTTTCGGGTGGAACAACCTCAGGGGATGGGGCTCGCCCCCCTGGGAGCAGGCGCAGACAGGATACTGTCACCAGTCGTCAGGTCTGGGGTCTGGTGCGTAGCGAGCTCCTCAGGAAGTTTGGAGCTCTGCTACACCAGCTTGAGGGTGGCATGGTGCAACTAGAGGGTCAGCCTGCCACTCCAATTCATCCCCCAGCACAGCCACCTTCCGGGCCATGAAGGTGCAGTGGTGACTGCACATGGGTGGGGACCTCAGTCCGGCTGTTTCCACTAGGGGGCTCATGGGCTTCCGATTTCCAAACACCCCTCCCCATCCAAGGTGTTTACCCCCCACATGTGTCATATACCACCCCTGTATGCTGTCTTGTCTGTTATTCTACCCAACCTACCTCCACAAATATACCTACTATCCCTCCCCAACATCCCACTATCACCTTAAAAAAAAAGAGCAATCTGTTCCCAAACAAAAATCTCACCTCATACATAGCTGTCCATTTTGCACGTGTCCACTGGACACATGTAATCTGGTCTAACTGGCTTCACAACATATTACTGTTGTCCTCACCCCTCTCTCAGGGGTATGAGTGTCCAAATCTACATCCAAAGCAGTGTATATGCACAGCTGTTGCTGTAGAAGAAATGGGCAGCTATGAGCCTTCCCTACACCCATCCTGCACATCCCTAGCTATTTTCCCTACTGTCTTTCCCTCTTTGTGCCCCTTTGTCACCACTTTTCTATCAACCCTTTTTCTTTTTTTTTAAAGAAATTAGCATGGGGGTAAGTGGGAGTAAGTACTTTTAAGCAGCAGTAGATGGGTTTAAGCCTGTTTGCGTGGGGGTAAGCAATGCTTACCCAAGTTAAGGAATTTAGAAGCTGAGTATAAGAAACTGTAACCGGACGTTAGCAGTGCTTACCTTAGCAGAAATCCGCACAAACCCGCTTAAAACTGCTTAAAAGTGCCTTAATTACTCTGTATCCAATGGCCCTTGTTCTTTCCAGCAACAAAATAAACATTCTTTGCAAGTCTTGAACCCAGGACCCTGCACACCATAGCGATTTACCACTAAGCCATGTCAGATATACATAACCCTGATGTTTTCAAAAATATATCATCCAGCACAGTCATTAAACAGTACAGGAAATGTATTTATACATGTAGATGTATGTGTGTGTGTGTGTGTGTGTGTGTGTGTGTGTGTGTGTGTGTGTGTGTGTGTGTGTGTGTGTATACATATATATATATACATACATATGCATACATCTATAGATATATATGTCTAATATGTCTACATATATATATATATATATATATATGTCTATATATATATATATATATATATATATATATATATGTAAATATATATATATATATATATCAATATATATATATGTAAATATATATATATATATATATATATATATATATATATATATATATATATATATTTATGTATATACAGATATATATCTATAGATACAAAAGAGAACATAGCAAATACATATATGACCAAAGGCACTGCTAATGGGGGTGAGGGGGCCCAAGCTAAGTACCTCTTGTAAGTATTGATATCACCCCCACCCCCACAGCCAAACAGATCTGCCCTGCAACACAATACCAACACTTGCAAGTCCCATACCCAGGACCCTATACAACTTAGCTACAAGACGTTAACAGTAATCCATCCCATCTGTATGATGTCAGGATGATATCAATAACATATCATGCACTACAGTCTAGTTACAATGGGGAATGTACAATGTGGAAGCAACAAGCATTCCAAAGATACATATACACACACACATATATGCAGATCCAGCACTGTAGGGGGACGCTGTCCACACCACACCACACCACAGCAGGCCATGTGCCCTGTTGTGGTGTGGTGTGGAGAGCAGCAGGCCACGTACACGTGGCCCTGGCCAGTCCCAGCAGGGACCTGGTTCCAGCAGACATATGTCATCATCAGGGGAGAGTGCCATATTGTGGCTTGTACCTGGATGTGCCTGTGGAACCCCTGGCAGGCACAGTTCTCATGTTCATGGCTGGAGGCAGTGAACTGCACACCCTGCCAGCTTTCATCTGCAGCTGTCCAACAAACACCTGTATAGGGCAGCCACATGGCAGAACTGTGTGCATGCATACTCACACACAATTAAAACACACCTAGGGCAACCCCATACCTACACACACCACATCACCACAGCCATATCAGTAATTAAAACCCCTCACTCACACACATGGTGTCAAAAGTATGGCTCAGCCGAGGTCTCTGGCAAACCAACAACACACCCTGTGCATATGATGATACCTGTGCCACATCCTTGTCATCCATAACATTGATGCAGAGACAGGCTAATATGGTTCTGATGCACATAGTGACTGTACTACAGTGTGCCAATGTACTGCTGTGTAACATGTTGTCAGCAGTAAAGTTTAATGCTTACATGTCAGGAAGTGTAGCTGTCCTGCCATGATGCATTATAGCTGTTATTAACACTGAGTGATTGTGGTCTCCATAATGTTAGCCGTTTGTGTTGTAGGTGTCAATGTGTCAGCAGGAGGATGGTCTGCTGTCATATCTCACAAGGGGTATGGCACTGTGGTGACACCTTGGCTGTGCCATATTCTGGGTATAGGTGAACACATGTCACAGGTCTATATAACAGTTACTGCCTGTGCCACATGGCCAGTAGGTCTGGGGGTAGTGTATACAGGTGAGTGCATGGTGGCTGCTATTAGCAGTCCTTCTACAGTGGACAATGGTAGTTGTACTGGGTGGTACATGACACATGTTTGTGTATAACACACACAGAGGCTTTGGTGTTGATGCACTACACAGAGAATACTGTACGCATGGATGTATGTACCTGTGCAAGGAACCCATTGTAGCCTATGTAATTCCAACAAGCCAGACTACGCAGAACAACACATTGTGGAATAAGCAGTCCACTAATTTAATGTCATTGACGATGGTACCGGCAGGGTATATGTCTCCTTCCCCAATGTAGTGCAATCTTCAACTCAGTAAACATATGTGTGCTGATGTAGGTGGCACACCCCTACCTTTTGGAGGGTGAGAGGTGCAGTAGAACCACAGATAGTGTGACAGACAACTACCTAACCTGTTAACATGAACTGTACACTATTACGGCCAGCTACATGGGGGGATACACTCAACAGTAACTGCAATGATGTTGGCTGTGTCCACAATAGCCACACCCAGCTATATATACCAACCCCAGTATCGCTGCTCATCTATACAGTGGGGAAGAGGCCATTTACACATCTAACACTAGTTGTGATGGAATGTATGTCCACAGGATAATACCTGTGAAATGGTAGCATATGCCACACAGTTCTTGGAAAGATGACCCCCTGGAACATGTATATTCTGCAACCTGAAGTAGATCTCTCCACATACACGTACACTCTTACTTGGCAACACTGGGACTAGACTCCTACCTAGGTATGTAATGCTACTGATGTGTGTGGCTTTAATTGCATACACCACACAGTTTTTAGGATGAGGTGTGTTCCAGGTTACATGTTACATACAGAACATCCCAAGGCATGTACAGTATGGTAATGGGGGATGTAATGGTTGTTTATGGACAATACATAGTGTGACATAATGTCATATACACATTGACAAACACATAACAGTCAGACACACATCTGAGAGACCTGGGCCTATCACTGCTAACTACCTTGACAGTGTGTCCATTGTGGTACAGGTAGGTTACACACAGCACATGCATAACTGGGCTGGATAGTGTTATCAGTTATCTGTATGGTTGATGGTGACAGTGGTCACCATACAGTGGTACATGGGACATGTACCGGGGGTACCATGGTGTAATGACAGTATACCCAGCACCACACCCCACTGTGGATATTGTATGCACTGGAACCCATGATGACACTCTGACATACCCACCATTACACATTGACCAGGACTGCAATACAACCCCTTGTCCATCCCAAGAGGGCTACTACGGAATATGCATCTAATGCACATGCCACAGGCATAGTAGGGTGATGCATTGCCATGCCTCTCCTATGGTCAGCAACATCACTATTCCTAATACTGTGTGGCAATGCATATTGTAATAGGAGTATATGGCCTTGGAATGCTGTACCCTACATTTATACACAAATGCACGCATACACACACTTTCCAGAACTCAGTGGGTATCCCATGCCTATCAACCCATTTGTACAACAGTGTTGTGCTGGTACTGCAAGGCCCAGGTAGCTCTTAGGGAGAAGAGCGTATGCTGCTTGTTTGTTTGCTTATTATTTCCCTGAAATGCTAATTCCACCTAAAACGCGGCTTTTCAGTGCTTCTGTGGATCCCTAGTGATATCTGCATTGCTTACTGTACTTATTTCCTTGTTTCACTTGAAAGAAAGTTACTGTTTGTCGTTTTTGCATTTAAGTTACCTGAAACACATTGCATTTAAGTTACCTGGCACTTGCTCACTAAACCAATTATATAAGTCAGCACTAAAATATTAAAAGCACTACACCATCACAAACTCCCCTTGAGTACCTCGTTCCCCATTGGCCCTTTTTTTTTCAATTATAAAGGAATTCCCAATACTATTCTAGCATGTCCAAAGGTCAGTTGTCAATCTCCTCTCCGGTCCAGCTGGTGAATCTCGGAATCTTGAGGCAATGTTACAACTGCCTCATGTACACAGACAACCCTCTCCTCCTCCCAAAAAATTCCAACATATGTGAGAGATGCAACCATATAGCCATACTGGAGGCTAAGCTCTCTCAACTCAGTACTGGTAAAACCAGTCAGGAGGAGAAGGAAACCACACTCACTACAATTCCAATCTCACATAGACCTACCACAACAGCAAACCAAACACATAAACACACAAAAACATACTCGGAGGCTCTAAATAAAAATCTGCCTAAGCAGCAGAGACCTCCAAAGCAGACACCCAAGCAACCGCTACCCCAAAACAAAACTCGTGCAACACATAGCTCACAAAGCCAGTGTGCCGAACAGTCACAGCCCTTAAGGCTAAACAACACACCTGATACACTGGTAATAGGTGACTCTATCATCAGGCACACTGACGTCCCGCTCACCAGGCTGAACAAAGAGAAGGTCACGGTGAGCTGCCTGTCGGGCGCTAGGATCCGCCACATAACACAAGCACTCAGGTCACTCCAAGGCAAGTACAAATATGACTCAGTCATTGTCCATGCTGGTGTGAATGACCTGAGACCTTGAGTAGCATCTTACCCTCACCTAGAATGATGCCACAATATGAAGACAAGATGATCAATTTCAACAGTTGGCTTAAGTATTGGTGTCATTCAAAGGGGGTCCAATGCCTGTCAGCCTGGGATGACATGCTCGACAAGCCACGATGCTTCGCTAGGGACGGCTTGCACCTGTCACCCCTGGGCTTTCGGATATTGGCAAAGGCTCTTCCTGCCCCCATAGTGCCTTTTTTAGGCAAGGCTCAAAAGACAAACCCACCTCCATAGGTATCACAAGGGATAAGAAACTAAGACTAATGCTACTCAATGCCAGAAGTCTAAACCTCAAGATGCACGCACTCCAAACTCTCCTTAGCATGGAGAACATCGATATCTGTGCAGTAACAGAAACCTGGTTCAAGGCTCCTGAGAGCACCCCAGCACTACCAAGGTATACCTCATACCATGCTTTTTGGCCCCAAAACTTGGACCGTACTACAAAAGGAGGGGGAGTACCAATATTCATCAAAGATATCCACACCTCCAGGTTGGTGGCACAGCACGAAGCATCAGAGACTATCCATGTGCAACTAACAGTGGGTAAAACTGCCTTCCAGTTTATAGCATGCTACAGACCACCCTCCCAAACCCAGGAACCCCACTCGGCCTTCCTGAGAACACTGGAAAATATGAAGGTCTCTCCAAACACCATTATATTGGGCGACTTCAACTACCCAAACATAGACTGGGAGCATTACTCTAGCTTCAACACCCTAGCCCAAAGGTTCCTAGAATTTATAAACTCAAATGCTATGGAACAACTTGTTACCACTCCCACAAGAGGGGAAAACATACTGGACCTGATCATCACCAACATGGGGACTCTATGCTCCAGACCAGAAGTGTATCCCTCACTGGTAAGATCAGACCATAAACTAATCTCACTGGATATTCACATCCCGACTCCACCCCCTTCCCTGAAAACCACAGTGAAAAACTTCTCTAAAGCAAATTTCACACTCCTCAAAACCGAGGTGGAATCCTTCAAAGCCCCCAGGCTTGTGAAAAATATGGCCCAGACCGCAGAATCCTTTATAAATTCATTCTATGAACACCTTCAGGAATGCATGAATCATGCAATCCCAAATAAAACCAAGACCCAATCCTCCAAAGGCAGACGTCCTGTCTGGTGGACCCCAGCCATAAACAAACTATACAATAGAAGGAGGAAGCTACTACATGATAGAGCAAAATCCCAAAAAGGGAAGGCATCTCTGATCAGTATTAGCAAAAAGCTACGGGCACTCATAAAATCATCTAAGGCCAGCTTCGAGAGAAAAATTGCACAGGACACTAAGGATAATCACAAGGCTTTCTTTAGTTATGTTAGGAACCTGGGTGGGAATTCCCAGATATGCTCAGAATTAGTCCAAAATGACAAAAAATACACCGAACCCACAGACATTGCCAACATCCTAGCTGACAGGTTCAGCGCAAACTTCTCCCCCCTCTCACCACCAAAAGGGCAAATATTTATCCCAGCAGAGTGCTGCCCCCCTGACATCTCAGATGCTCAGGTAAGAGCTGCTCTCTCCAAAGCAAAAAACACAGCATCAATGGGACCAGATGGTGTCCTGGGCTGCATCCTACATGAACTCCAAGAAGAGCTAAACCCAAACATAAAACTACTGTTCAATCTCAGCCTTACTACAGGATATGTACCCAAAGAGTGGCGTACAGCAACAGTGGTCCCTCTCCACAAAGGTGTTGCCTCAACAGATCCTGGAAACTATCGCCCCATAAGCCTGTCTAGCTTGGTCTGCAAAGCTATGGAAAGGATCATCATGGACCTCATAAATAAAGATATTGGGGACCTACAGACACTGGATCCTACCCAGTTCAGCTTTGTTAAGGGCAGATCCTGCCTCTTAAACCTGGTTGATTTCTTTGAAACAGTCACCAAGGCCATTGACGAGGGGAAGGTGGTCCACACAGCCTACCTGGACCTTGCAAAAGCTTTCGATACAATACCCCACTCGGGCATTATAGATAAGCTCACCAATTTAAATATAAACCCCTATGTCACTAGATGGGTTGCAAACTGGCTCAAGGACAGAACCCACATGGTTAGAATTGCTGGAGCCATGTCAGACTCCAAACCAGTTACAAGTGGCATCCCCCAAGGCTCAGTCCTGGGACCTCTCTTGTTCGGTATATATTTCTCGGAGGTACAGGCCAACACGAAAGGACTGTCGCTGACTAAGTACGCAGATGACTGCAAACTGGCCACCATAATCGACTCTCCAGCTAACACAAGCATCCTCCAAAAGGGCCTCATAGAAACAGACAACTGGTGCCAGAGCCATGGCCTCAAGCTAAACGCCAAAAAGTGTATAGTCATCCCCTTTGGCAAAATCAAAGTGCCCACAAATTACCACATAGGTGGTAATCCATTAAGTACAGAAGAAGTAATTAGGGACCTGGGGACCCAAGTTGATAGCAATCTCTCATTTACCAGAAAGGCTCATCCAGACTCTGCTACACTTTGCTGTGAAGGAAAGGTTAGTTTGCTGTTATTTTTTTGTATTTCTGTATTGCCTTTCTATATTTTGAATACTGTAGTTTGTTTTCTTTACCTTGTGTTTTGCTTGCATTCTGTTTTAACAGCATATTAAAACTTCAAAAGAGACCACAGCTCTCTCTGTTCTGAGTCAGGCAGAAATAAGAACTGATTAATTAAGGACTCATTCATAAGACAGAAGAGGTCACTTAAGGTTAATCACTTGTTAACAGAGGAGGTGGAGCTAGGAACTAAAATTTCTATTTAAGGAGTAAACTAAAACATTTCAGAGCTTTACCAGAAAGGCTCATCCAGACTCTGCTACACTTTGCTGTGAAGGAAAGGTTAGTTTGCTGTTATTTTTTGTATTTCTGTATTGCCTTTCTATATTTTGAATACTGTAGTTTGTTTTCTTTACCTTGTGTTTTGCTTGCATTCTGTTTTAACAGCATATTAAAACTTCAAAAGAGACCACAGCTCTCTCTGTTCTGAGTCAGGCAGAAATAAGAACTGATTAATTAAGGACTCATTCATAAGACAGAAGAGGTCACTTAAGGTTAATCACTTGTTAACAGAGGGGTGGAGCTAGGAACTAAAATTTCTATTTAAGGAGTAAACTAAAACATTTCAGAGCTTTACCAGAAAGGCTCATCCAGACTCTGCTACACTTTGCTGTGAAGGAAAGGTTAGTTTGCTGTTATTTTTGTATTTCTGTATTGCCTTTCTATATTTTGAATACTGTAGTTTGTTTTCTTTACCTTGTGTTTTGCTTGCATTCTGTTTTAACAGCATATTAAAACTTCAAAAGAGACCACAGCTCTCTCTGTTCTGAGTCAGGCAGAAATAAGAACTGATTAATTAAGGACTCATTCATAAGACAGAAGAGGTCACTTAAGGTTAATCACTTGTTAACAGAGGGGTGGAGCTAGGAACTAAAATTTCTATTTAAGGAGTAAACTAAAACATTTCAGAGCTTTACCAGAAAGGCTCATCCAGACTCTGCTACACTTTGCTGTGAAGGAAAGGTTAGTTTGCTGTTATTTTTGTATTTCTGTATTGCCTTTCTATATTTTGAATACTGTAGTTTGTTTTCTTTACCTTGTGTTTTGCTTGCATTCTGTTTTAACAGCATATTAAAACTTCAAAAGAGACCACAGCTCTCTCTGTTCTGAGTCAGGCAGAAATAAGAACTGATTAATTAAGGACTCATTCATAAGACAGAAGAGGTCACTTAAGGTTAATCACTTGTTAACAGAGGGGTGGAGCTAGGAACTAAAATTTCTATTTAAGGAGTAAACTAAAACATTTCAGAGCTTTACCAGAAAGGCTCATCCAGACTCTGCTACACTTTGCTGTGAAGGAAAGGTTAGTTTGCTGTTATTTTTTGTATTTCTGTATTGCCTTTCTATATTTTGAATACTGTAGTTTGTTTTCTTTACCTTGTGTTTTGCTTGCATTCTGTTTTAACAGCATATTAAAACTTCAAAAGAGACCACAGCTCTCTCTGTTCTGAGTCAGGCAGAATTTTTCCTCCCTCCCACCCATTTAAGTTGTCTTGTTAAATACCACTGTCTTTCTAGTTGCCCGCCTCTTATGTTAATCTGACCATATATCTCATTTCTCTCTACTTTCACTGGCTTATGTGAGTAATCACAAAACCATCACTTTTGAAATCCCACCCCTTCAATTATTTAAATTTGATGGCCATCCTACAGTATTTCATAGTACCAAAATACAAAAGTAACCACCCCTTTCAGTCCATCTTGCTGTTTTAAAAATAGTAACTCTCCACTAAACCTTAACTTTTTAAACAGGTAAAACTCAAGTTACCTACTTTCATATCTAACTTCTCTAGTGCACACTGCAGAGTGCATTCTTTTCAATCTTACCTTTAAGCATCCCTGTTACTAGCACTTTCTTTAATACCTAAAAAGATCATCTCTACTTGATTCCAAGTAGACTTTTCTCTATCTGTTAAACCTAGCACTTGCTCCTACAGTACTTATTACCTTGATACGGCACTCTTATAGATAGCACCCCAAAAAGGCAAACACCCATTTCTCGGTCACCCACGTCCCCCAGAATCTCTTTTAAAGTTTTTTTGTCTAGTCCTTCTAGCATGTCGAGGGATCAGTTGCTAGTGTCCTCTCCTGCTCAGCTGGTGAACCTGGGAATATTGAGGCAATGTTACAATTGCCTCATGTACACAGACAACCCTCTCCTCCTCCCACAAAACACAAATACATGCGAGAGATGCAACTATACGCCAAACTGGAGGCTGAGCTCTCTCAACATAGGACTGGCAAGACCAGTCAGGAGGAGAAGGTTACCACACACACTATAGACCCAGTCTCACATAGTACCATCACAACCTCAAATCATACACATAAACACACAAAGACATACTCGGCGGCTCTGATCAAAAATCTACCAAAACAGCAGAGGCCACCAAAGCAGACACCCAAACAACCACCACCTCAGAACACAACACCTGCAACACATAGACCTCACAGTCAGAGTGTCAAACAGTCACAGCCCTTAAGGCCAAACACAATGCCAGACACACTAGTCATTGGTGACTCCATAGTCAGACACACTGACGTCCGCCACCAGACTGAGTAAGGAGAAGGTCACAGTAAGCTGCCTGTCGGGCGCTAGAATCCGCCACATAACGCAAGCACTCAGGTCTCTCAACAGCAGGTACAAATGACTCGGTCATTGTCCACGCTGGTGTAAACGACCTGAGACGCACCTCCTTGGACTACATGAAAAGAGACATTGAGGAGCTCTCTGATTATGTAGCCCAGGCAGGTATGACCCTGACCTTGAGCAGTATCCTACCTTCACCAAGAATGATGCCACATTACAGAGATAAGATGATCAGCTTTAACAATTGGCTTAAACTCTGGTGTCATTCAAAGGGGATCCAATGTCTGTCTGCCTGGGATGACATGCTGGACAAGCCACGCTGCTTCAAGGGACGGCTTGCACCTGTCACCCTGGGATTCCGGATATTGGCAAAGGCTCTTGCCACCCCATAGTGCCTTTTTAGGCAAGGCTCAAATTCTAAACCTACCACCCTAGAACACAAAAAGGAAAAAACTAAGGGTAATGCTGCTCAATGCCAGAAGTCTAAATCTCAAAATGCACGCACTCGAGGCCCTTCTCAGTATGGAGAACATCGATGTCTGTGCAGTGACAGAAACCTGGTTCAAGGCTCCTGAGAGCACCCCAGCACTATCAGGTTTTACCTCTTATCATGCGTTCCGCCCCAAAATCCAGACAATACCAAGAAAGGAGGGGGTATCCATATTCATCAAAGACACCCACACCTCAAGACTGGTGGCAATGCACGATGCATCGGAGACCATCCAGGTGCAATTAACCATAGGCAAGACTGCTCTGCAAATTGTAGCATGTTACAGGCCACCCTCACAAACTCAGGAACCTCACATGGCCTTCCTGAAAACACTAGAGGGATAAATGTATCACCAAACACCATCATACTAGGTGACTTCAATTACCCTAATATAGACTGGGAACACTACTCAAGCCCAAACACCCTAGCCCAAAAGTTCCTGGAATTCATAAACTCAAATGCCATGGAACAACTAGTCACCATCCCACAAGAGGAGAAAACATACTTGATCTCATCATCACGAACATGGGAGCACAATGTTCAACACCGAAGTATACCCCTCACTGGTGAGATCAGATCACAAACTAATCTCGCTGGAGGTCCTCATCCCACCCCACCTGAAATAAAAAAGACCACAGTAAAGAACTTCTCGAAAGCCGACTTCACACTTCTAAAGACTAGTGTGGTCTCCTTTAAGGCCCCCGAGCTGGCAGAAAACAGTACTCAAGCCGCTGAATCACTTACAAATGCCTTCTACCAGCACCTGCAGGACTGCATGGATAAGGCAATCCCAAGCAAAACAAAGACTCTTTGTACCAAAGGCAAGCGTCCACTCTGGTGGACCCCAGCCATAAACAAACTCTACAACAAAAGGAGGAAGCTACTACAAGATAGAGCAATATCCTTAAAAGGTAAGACACCCTTGATCACTATAAGTAAAAAACTAAGAGCTCATAAAATCATCCAAAGCAAATTTTGAGAGAAAAATAGCTAAAGACTCAAAAGACAATCATAAGGCCTTCTTTAGCTATGTTAGAAACCTGGGAGGAAACTCCCAGATATGCTCAGAACTAGTTCAAAATGATGTGAAGATTACTGATCCTACAGACATTGCCAACATACTGGCTGACAGGTTCAATGCAAACTTCTCCCCTCCCCAAAGGAGAGATATCTATACCAAGTGATTGCAGCCCCCAAACATCTCCAACGCCCAAGTGAGAACTGCTCTCTCCAAAGCAAAAACACAGCATCCATGGGACCTGATGGTGTCCCCGGCTGTGTGCTCCACGAACTCAACGAGGAATTAAACCCACAGCTAGGACAGCTGTTTAATCATAGTCTTACCTCTGGATACGCACTCCAGGAGTGGCGACTGCAACTGTGGTCCCACTTCACAAAGGCGGTGCCTCCACCGACCCTGGAAATTACCGCCCATTAGCTTGACAAGCCTTATCTGCAAAGCCATGGAGAGGATCATAATGGACCTCATAAATAAAGACATAGGGAATTTGCAGACTTTGGATCCATCCCAGTTTGGCCTTGTCAAAGGCAGATCATGCCTTCTAAACTTGGTTGACTTTTTCAAACAGTCACCAAAGCCATTGATGAGGGAAAGGCAGTCCATACAGCCTACCTCGATCTGGCGAAGGCCTTCGATACAATACCCCGTATCATTGAAAAACTCATCAGCTTAAATGTTAACCCATACATCACAAGATGGGTTGCAAACTGGCTGAGTGACAGAACCCACAGGGTCAGAGTTGCTGGCGCCATGTCAGACTCAAAGCCTGTCACAAGTGGTGTACCACAGGGCTCAGTCCTGGGCCCACTCTTGTTTGGCATCTACTTTTCCGAAGTACAAGCAAACACAGGAGGGTTATGGCTGACAAAGTTTGCAGATGACTGCAAACTGGGCGCCATAGTAGAAAACACATCTGACACAGATATCCTTCAGAAGGGTCTCACAGAAATGGATAACTGGTGCCAGAGCCATTGCCTAAAGTTAAATGCCAAAAAATGCATAGTCATACCCTTCGGGAAAAACAAGGTTACCCCTAGCTACCAAATAGGTGGCAATCCACTGAGCACAGAAGAAGTTATCAGGGACCTGGGGACCCAGGTTGATAGTAGTCTGTCATTCGACACCCATGTAGCTAAAGTAGTTAGGAAGACCTTCTACATTGCCCACCTTATCATGAAGGGATTCTCATCTAGATCAAGGGAGGTCATAGTCTCCCTATACTCATCACTCATCAGACCAATGATTGAGTACAATGCCCCATTCGGAATGTATCTGACCCGACACTTGCAGCAGCTGGAGAGGCCACAAAGTTCCTCACCAAAAGGATAAAGGGTCTCAAACATCTGTCCTATGCTGCCCGACTGAAAGAACTCCAGCTCTATTCAGTCGCCACCGCTTGCTCAGAGGTGACCTTTGCCTAACATACAAGGCCATGTCAAACCCAGATTTGATGAATATGCTTCACCTCAAAAATCTAGATCCGTCAGAGCCACAAGGGCGGAGACTTAAACCTCGACACGGCTATTAATAGGACGTGCTGGAGGGATAGATTCATCACCCAAAGGCTCCCTATGCTGTGGAATAAAATCCCGGTATATGTGAGGCAGAGCACCTCGCTGGCCTTGTTCAAGAGAAATCTTGACCAATGGATGGGAGATCGCGGATATACCCCAGGGATTACCTCAGTGTCACTGCTCAACAGAGGCACAGCAAAATAATGGGTATAGTTCCCCATACTAAAGGGGTGGCGTAAGCCACAAAACTATGGGCTAGGCTTGTAAATGCCCTCGGGCAGATAGCCTAGTATGAACCTATGAACCTATGACAACCACGTGGCCAAAGTGGTTAGAAAAACATTTTATATAGCCCACCTAATCATGAAGGGATTCACATCTAGATCAGGGGAGGTCATTGTGCCTCTTTACTCATCCCTCATCAGGCCCATAATTGAGTACAATGCCCCTTGTTGGATGTACCTTACCAGACACCTGCAGCAACTGGAAAGACCCCAAAAGTACCTCACCAAGAGGATCATAGGGCTCAAACAGATGCCATATGCTGCCCGGTTAAAGAAACTCCAGCTCTACTCAGTGGCATACCGCCTGCTCAGAGGCGATCTGTGCCTGACGTATAAAGCCATGTCCAACCCGGAATTAATGGACATGCTGCACCTCAGAAAATCCAAATCCCATCGAGCTACGCTCGAAAGTGACTTGAACCTCAGCACTGAAATAAATAGGACATGCTGGAGGGACAGATTCATAACCCAGAGGCTCCCTTCACTCTGGAATAAAATCCCAGTCCAGGTTAGGCAGAGTCCCTCATTGACTCTCTTCAAGAGGAATCTTGATGAGTGGATGGGAGATCATAGGTTTACCCCGGGTATCACTTCTGTGTCACTGTTAGACAGAGGCACAGTATACTAACCTCGAAAAAGGGCATAGCAAAATTAATTTAAAATGGGTGGCGAAAGCCAAACACACTCTGGCTAGGCTTATA